>NC_132901.1:17672653-17972653 GCF_030463535.1 Salminus brasiliensis | reverse complement strand
CCCACTCTCACACTGACCACACATTCACCTCTCTCTGGGCAGCCAGGAGCACTTATACCTGCCCGTCTCTATAGCCAGGCATATAGAGGGCACTGAGCTGTCGGCACTGAGCCGGTACTTGGTCAGGATCCGTCTCTGCTGTGGATCTCTGATACTCTGTTTTTATCATACGGAAGCATTCTAGTTTACTCTGAGCCTGAGGTTTGGTTCGCCCAGTACTCTAGATAGCTGTTCTTGCTGCGTGCAATGAGCTGACTGCTGTTTAGACTTTCTTGTTAACCCTAAGAGCGAATACACAGCAACACTAACAGTGGAATATGAGCAAAGGGGCGGGGCTTAACTTAGTCCTTTAGTTTCTTCTAGGGAAATGAAATGATCCTGGTGATGTAATTCAGGAAATTTATAGCTTTCTATTGCCACCAATCAGACTGGCTCCATTCTCTTCTACAGTGCCTTTGTTCACGATCTGCACGTCACTGCACACTTTATGACTGTTGAACTTATTGACACTAGAGAGAGAAAGCGAGAGAGAGAGAGAGAGAGAGAGAGAGAGAGAGAGAGAGAGAGAGATTTCTACCAGACAGACTACTTCAGAGCGACAGTTCTGGATCTTTTGAAAACACCATCACTTAACAGGAATGAAAGGTGCCACAGAATGCATTTATTGAGTATTTTAAGTATAAATAGTAAGTGTGAATTTGGTAGATGCAAAAAAACAAACAAGTTTATTTACCACCCTGTTATTTTGCCTCAAAATAAATATGCTAATTTATTTAATTTGTTATAAAGGGCCTGTTAAAAACAATACGCTCTGCTTTTATTAGCTGGTTTATCAGCTGGTTGTAATTATTCCAGACTCACACTGGATAGTATTGTTTTCCTCTCACTGAGTCCTCTCAGTGCTATGTGCTGTTAGCCGAAGAGATTGCAGCCAGGTTAGTCAGGCTGTGAGACTCACACTCATTAGCTTCCCTGGTTTTAGCTTTCTCCAGTCTTACTGGTAAAGAAAATGAGCCAGGACTTCCCTTAATAATGTGTTTTAGCTCCAGTTTGGTTTGGTTCAACTAGTTTTTGTGGGATGTTGTTGGAGCAGATGTTAAAGAGAACAGATGGTAAATGGCTCGCGTCAGCTTTCAGCCTAGCATGGATCCATGTTGGCGTCTTTAGTTTTTGCTTTGCCGTGTGTTGTGTTTGAGCTCTCTTTCTGCCGACACTGGCCCAGGAAAAAAACATGGTCATGAGGTCTGGTTCAGGAGGCAACCCGTATTCTTATAACTAGCAGAGTCTGGAGGTGATGAGCTGCTCTCTAGTATCAACAACACCCTATTCTCCTGAAGTCACCGCCATGTTCTACTGTTTCGCCAGCTTTCCTAGTGGGCTGGAAGAGCATAAATATTATTGAGTCAATACTATACAATACAATACATCTTTACTGCTCTGTGATTGGTCTCGACTCTGACTTTTGAAGCTTGTCATTTTATTGAACACAAAAAAATGCATCAAAAATCAGTAGAATACATTAAACAGACTCTGATACCTATGAAAGACAGGGACTGATGCCTTAGAACAGCCTGTCTGGGTAGACCAGATATGCTAGGCAGCTAGCCCAGTGATTAATCTAGTAAAATAACTATGTCACATGTTTAGATTTTTGGGTTTAGGATCATTGAGAAACACATTGGGAATGGAAGTACTGTTTTTCTTGCTCATGAAGAGCTTTACTGAAAATGCAAGTGAAAGTAAAGTGGCCAGGAGGAAGGAAGAGAGTAAAACTGAAGGACACACCCTGTGCATTGTGATTTAAAGCAAGTCTTCACAAGTGTAGTGTGAGGGTATAAGGCAAGAGTGGAGTACAAGATTGAAAATCACTTCACCAAAATATATATATATATATTAAAAATAAAATGCATCAATTGATTTTTGTGGTGATCTGTTCTCTTCATTTTTTAAAAATCACAGCTAAGTCAAACCTAGAAAACAACACTGTTATAAAAATTCATAATTCTAAAAGCAAAAAAAAATGTGCACAGGTCATGCTGCTAGCCATCGGCAGCCGGGGCCCTAAGAAAGACCTTGAATTGGCCTTGCTGTCTCCAGGGTAGGTGCTCCAGTGCAGTGCTGGCCGCCACTTCCCTCCCGGTGAGTTGGTTGTTCGGTGATGTTGCAGTGAAGTTGTGTTGGTCCTTATGCTCACTAGTGTTGGGAGCATTGCATGCGATGGGGGAGAATACGAACGGGCTGGGTAATTGGCAAACCAAATTGGGGGGGGGGATGGCTAAAAAAAAAAAAATGTGGTCATGTAGTGGTCCTCAAATATTGATGGCAGTTGTCTGAGAATGAGCCATATTTGTAATTGTAGTGGAACATTTGAAAGTTATTATGGGTAGAGCCTCAGTATTTCAGGTAAAGGCAAGCACAGGTAAATGGTCCTAAGCTTGTTCTTCCAAAACTGTGATGGACAACTAAATAACCATCTGCGTGATTCACCTTGAGAGACTTAGACACGCCCACATTTCCACATAACTCATCGTGATCAGGGGTTTGGAATTTGCCCATATATTTATTTACACATTTATTATCCTCTGTCTGTACTGTGTTGTGTTGTCTGTCCGCACTTGTTTGTTGTATGCACTGTCTATGTTGCACCATGGTCCTGGAGGAACGTTGTTTCGTTTCACTGTGTACTCTGTATGTAGTTGAAATGACAATAAACCCACTTGACTTGACTTGACTTGACTATATGCACATATATATTTAAAAATAAATTACATATATTCTGACAGATATGCTGACGCATTGACAACAACCAAAAAGAGCTGAGCTGAACCAAAGTCAAACCTAAACTGAAGGTCAAATTAGCGCTTCAGAAACATGCTTTAAACCACTGATAAAAACCTCATGAATAGTTTGTAGCGCTCGGCTCAATACTGCAGAATCTTTCACTTGTGCAGATCTCCACATCAAGGAGGGTTTTCCCCATTAGAATGTGGATAAGCATAACCTGCAAGCTAATAGTCCCTTTTTGTTGAAGTGGAGGACTTTATCCAGAAACAGACGATATGTCTTGGACTGCATACAGGGCTCAACAGGTACCTTAACCAACCTCTATTTAGTTGGTCCTGGTGTTTTGAAATTGTTACCATTGCAGAGCAAAATCTTATTTATTGTGGAACTACTTCTTGTATTAAATAATAAAAGCTGTATTCAATTCAGGACTTCTTAGATTTATTTAGTTTCTTTATTTTGTAAAAACTGTTGTATAAAAGCAATTGAAGACTTAAGGTCATGTGATATTGAGAATATTGTGTGTTATTGCATGTTCTATTGCATAAATATATTATAAATGTATGTAAATATCATATATTGGACATATACGCAAAATATTTAGAACAAATATGAATGCATATATCACTGCTGTCTAATGAAAACCATGTATCTCCATATATGTCCATTTTTAGTTCTCTCCATGGTTTGAACACTGTATACACTGTACACTGTGTGAATAATTATTGGTGAATGGACCAATAGAAATGCTTTAAATTCCTTAGAATAACCTCTTCATTTATATTGACTTCCATTTAAAGTCCATTTTTGCATTCTCCTGTAAACTCACCATTTTGGAGATACATGCAATAGGCAGTAAACATATATGTGAATATCAGTTATAGTACAAATGTATATGTGTGTTATACATGTGATCACTGTCTAACCCCATTTAACTTCTGAAAATTACATCATGTCTATCTGGCACTTATTACTGCATCAAACTTTCATGATAAATGAACTAATAGGAATGCTCCAAAATTGACATGTGCCCTTTAGATCTTTTCTTATGTGCTTTTTGTGTGACAGCGACACTTTTCTATCATATATTGTTAAATTGTGTACACTCATATATGACTAAAATGTCCATCATTTGAAAAATGGCCATATATGTTGACCTATATATAAATCACTTGTATTTCAATATGTGACAAATATATGTCGGATACAATGGAATTCCTTATATTTCAATATATGACATAGATTTATATACGTGGTGTTATGAAATAACAAACATCTTGAAGAGGAGGAACATGCCTGAAGCCCCTCCTCTGTTTCGCAACCCTCCACGACCCTGTCATCTCTGAAATCTCTCATTCCTATCTACACTTAGCAGATAGGAGAGGGAGGACTGGCTTCCTACGACAAGCAGAAGCCACCTGAACTCTAGCTCAAAGTTCTCAGAGTCACCTCCCCTCTCTCCAGTCTCTTCTTAAATCATCACATGCTCATGGCATCATTCGAACTGGCATAATTGCCATATATCAGATTTCCATATGGGAGAAGTTACCTAGCGTTACATTTGGTCCCGCTGACAGATCTGATCCCCAAGTTGTCATGCCATTAAAGCTAATATGTTTGGGCTTCTAATGAAGATATTTTTAAAAGGTGCTATTTTTAAAAGGTTACTATGTTAAGTGACCGTTAATTGATAACTGTTTTTGCCTTGGCAGAGTTAGTTTGTGACCTAAAGCTTGGGTGAAGCGAGCTTGGGTCCGGAAGGCCATAGGTTCGCGTGGGGCCGTAGCACCGGTAGAAAGCAGGGGTGGTGACATTTACAGCTGAGGTGGCTTTAGAAAGGCACCTAAAACCCGCAGATGCACCTTGACTGCATGGATTGATGCTTAATTTTATGCACCTGTGGCAACAGGACTTAATAAAACACCTGAATGTAACGATTATGAGGTGTGTCCCAATACTTTTGTCCAAATAATGTACTTACTATTTATACATAACAAGGTAATATACTCCGTAAAAGCATTCGGTGGCACCTTTAATAATGGATACTTGCATGTTACACAGGTTAGACTCACACAACAGTGAGTTGTAGGCTTGGATAAATACAGGTTATAAAGCTCTTTCATAGGAAACATTGTAAAAATAAGGTGAACATTGCGTTTGTGTTGGAAGTGCGCCACTATTAACAGTGTTTGGATCAAAGAGCCCTGTGTTATGAGTGTTCCTCTTGTCACTTTCTGTCTCGGCTTGCACAGTCCCTGCACTGACAAAAGCACTGCTTAAATGAACCTGATTGACCTGTTTACTCTGGTTCCACATGAATTTAATATCCTACACCAACAGTGTTTTGTCTCACAGTTAAATTTCCTTTGGCAGTAACTGTGCTGATGTATTTTATTCATATGGTAATTATGTATGTATTTGAATCCCGTGCTTTACTGCAGGATTTAGGCTGCACTGTTCTCCTAAAGTCATATCAGACATGATTTTATGCATTACTGAGCAGTATGCAATGTACTGTGTTATCATAAACAGACACAAAGTTATTTTCTGATAGAATTAACTGCAAGTAGTTATGTTTAAAAGTTTTGGTATTTCTTGCTCCTGGGCCCCCCTTACAGTCAGGAAGTGTCATTCGTGCTTTGCCCCCCCTAAGAGGCAGGTTTTACACACGCATTTCTGGACAAGCTGAGAAATATAGAACCGTCAGTGACAGAGAAAGAAGTATGTGGGCTGAGCGGTAGAGTAATATTACAGGATTTTTCACAAATAGGTTACATGATTTGTTACTGAGTTCTCGTGAGTGTTGTCCTCCCCACTTCACCAGGCAGTTAACCTTGGTTACCCTACATCATTTTTACCCCAGTTTTAGCCTCGATTCTCAGTCTAGCTGTGTCTGTGCTGGTTGTCAAGTCGACAGTTGGAGAGAAAATCATGTAGTGTATGTTGATGCATGTTGAATACGGCAGGGCCATTTACGGTGGAATGGAATGGAATTATTCGTTAAATAAAAAAAAAAAGCAACAACTGCCTCTTGCGTTGGGTAGTCGCTAATATGTGGTGTGCTTCTGACATCCAACTCCCTCTGAAGTCTGTACAGACAATGTTAACTCTGACCATGTCTTTCCACCCACAACCTCACCTAAATTAGTTTTTTACTTTTTCACAAAACTGCTATTTTCAGGTAGGAATGCTTAATATTGTTGCTTTAAAAGATCTGCTGCTGACACCTTGGTGCCAGATACCTCAGGACACCGCCACACAATATTAGTCAAGTCACGTCAGGTCATGGTTTATTTGTCATTTGCATAACATGTCAGGGCACTCAAGCTTGTGAAGAGGCTCAGGTAATTACTCTGCAGCACTATAACACTATATGTATTACATATACAGAACAAGAGCCTACTGAAGTCATATAAAATATATATAGTTAGTTAAAATATATACAATAAGTTAAAATAAATGAATAAATATGCAATGTGCAAAGTCAACCGTTCCTCTCTAGAGAGGCCACCCAGCTGCTCGTTCAGTCTCTCGTCACTTCAAGACTTGACTACTGCAACTCTCCTCTGGCTGGTCTGCCTCTGCGCACCATCAGGCCCATGCAACTCATCCAGAATGCAGCGGCACGGGTCGTCTTCAATGTCCCTAAATTTAGCCATGTAGCTCCTCTGCTGTGTTCCTTTCACTGGCTTCCTGTAGCTGCTGCCCGCATCAGATTCAAAACCCTGATGCTGGCCTACAAAGCCAAGAACGGACCAGCCAGCCCCTCCATACTTGATGGCAATGGTCAAAAGCCGATCCACACCATAAGCCCTTCGAGCTTCAAGTACGGCTCGGCTCGACCCGCCATCCCTCAAAATCCACGGAAGACAAGCGTCCAGGCTCTTTTCTGTCCTTCACCAAAGTGGTGAAATAAAGTTCCCCTGGGTGTCTGAACGGCAGAGTCGCTCGCTGTCTTCAAACGCAGACTAAAGACCCACCTCTTCAGAGAGGACTTGGGTGAATAGTAGAGTACTATGGTCTCCATATTGACTTGTGTTTAGTAATGTCTAAAGCCTAATTTTTAGTCTATTCAAACTAGCTGAGGTTTTTCTTGGGTAAATCGCAAAGCATTTTTGTAAGTCGCTCTGGATAAGAGCGTCTGCTAAATGCTGTAAATGTAAATGTAAACAGCAGCCCAGTGTATAATACAACATCAAAAGAAAGTAAGGAAGTAAGAATCTCCATTGTAATATTATATTTAAGTGGCTTTGTGACAGTGTCAGTATTAGTTATGTAATATAATTATAATGTTACTCAGCGACCAGGATATTAGATGAATTGAATGAATAGTCAGAACAATTTTAATGCTGATATTATGTTTGCTTTATAAAGTTTAATGCTGATATTAATGCATTATATTATATTATATTATAATTAATGTTTGACCTTAATACACTGCTAGCAAAACTATTACTACTACTACTATCACTATTATCATTTATACCAATAATACTGCTGCCATTACTATCATTACTGCTTCTACTACTACTATCACCACTATGACTACTGCATTCACTATCACTACCACTACTCTATGACTATTATCACTGACAGTAATAATAGCAAATAAAAATAAGTTTTTTTTTTCCATCTATAAGATTGACCCAATATGACTAAAACAGTAACATTTAACACACATCAAAGAGTTAAACAAAGAGACTAAATATGACAATCATAGCAGTAAAATGATAGTGCTGAAATTGACTTCACTGGAAATCAGAACACTAGCTGAAAGCAGGTAGTTAGTTTTACCCTTGGGCTAGAACAAATTGCAACAGAGGCAAAATGCCAAAAAAAATAAATTTTCACTAAGATTATTTTTACTTATTATCACACGAGAATAAGTGGAGAGCAAGACCTTTAACCCCTCTCTTCTCCGGGGTTGACTGACCAATGGCTGACCAAACTGGGATATACTGTATATCATAATATACAGAATACTGTGTTATGACAAAGCAAACACATATTAATTAAATACCCTGAGAGAAAACAGCAAGGCAAAAGAGCAGAGGTCAGAGCAGGAGTGTAGTGTGTGTGTGTTCTGATTTACAACCCTATCCCAGAAGTCAGCCACAAAAGAAGACAAACATTAATTATGACTCCCCTCTCCTCACCCCATGATTCTCTGTCCCAACCTGTTAAGATATGCTTTGTGTTGGATATGGAAGACCTTTCATTCTATGTGGTTCGTATTCAAAAAGAAAAGTTTTTAGAAGATAAAACCTAGACATTGTATGTGTGCTGAGTCACTGCTTAGAAGATTAAGATCGTCCTCAGCAGCCATTGCACAGCAGTACAATGGAATTTAGGCTATGTATTTTACCCAGCAGTGGCACACACTAGTGACAAAGTACAGTCAGCACACACACACAAAATAACTGGGGGGTTAGATGTCTTTTTTAACTTCAGCTGTGAGAAGGAGGAGTGTTCTATCACACTCCCCTTATTGTCCCCTCATAATACTCCCCTTATCTACTCCTCTATTATATCCTTTGCTCATCTATGACATCATTTACTTTTCTTTGACATTCTCTACTCTTCTATGACATCCTCAACCCCTCTGTCATCATATACTCCTCTATGACATCATCTACTCTTCTGTAATAACCTCTACCCTTTTACAACATTTTCTACTCCTTTATAACATGATCTACTCCTCTAGTACATATTTTGCTCTTCGATGGCATCCTCTACTTTTCTATGACATCATCTACTCTTCTGAAACATCATTGACTCCTCTACTTCTCTCTGACATCATCTAGTACCCTATGACATCATCTACTCCTCTATATCACCTACTCTTCTATGACATCCTCTACTCGTTTAAGACTTCCTACACTACTCTGTTATCAAACACTCCTCTATGACATTATCTACCCCTCTATGACAGTATCTATTGCTTTATGATATCATCTACTCCTCTATTACACATTTACTCTTCTACAACAATATCTACCCCTCTATTACATAATTTGCTCTTCTATGATATTGACTACTCTTCTATAACATCTTCTAATCTTCGGACATCCTCTTCTCCTATGTCATCATACATCCCTCTATGACATCCTCTGCTCTTCTATGACATCATCTACATCTTTATGACATCCACAACTCCTCTATGACATAATCTACTATTCTACCACATCCTGTACCCCTCTATAACTTCATCTAGCCTTCTATGTCATGATTTACTTTTACTCTACTTCTACTCTTATTTGGCGTCCTATGCTGTGCAATGACATCCTCTCCTCTTTTATGGAATCCTCCACTCCTCTATGACACCATCTATTCTTTTATGACATTAGCTACTCTGTAATGACATCCTCTGTGGCTTTATCACATTCACTGCTCCTCTATGACATCATCTGCTTTTCTATAACATCCTCTACTCCTCTGACATCCTCGACGCCTATATGATATCCTCTACTCCTCTATGACACCATTTATTCTTTTATGACATTGGCTACTCTACTGTAATATCCTCTATATCTGTATGACACCCTTTAGTCCTCTATGACATAATCCACTGTTCTATGACACCCTCTATGCCTCTGACTTCACCTTTTCTTCTATGACATCCTCTTTTATGACATACTGTACACCTATATGACATCCTCTAGTCCTCTATGACATTATGTACTCCTCTATAACATCCTCTACTCTTATATAACATCATCTACTCCTCTATGACACGATTTACTCCTCTATTACATCCTCTACTCTTCTGGCATCCTATCCTCAACATCATCTCTTTGACATCATAATATCCTCTACTTATCTATGACATCATCTACATATTTATGACATCCTCTGTGACATCATCTACTTCTCTTTGGCATCATGTACTCCTCTATGACATTTACTCCTCTATATCATCTGCTCTTCTACAACATCCTGTACTCATCTATGACATCATCTACATCTTTATGACATCATCTACCATTTATTGACATCCTCTACTCCTCTATGAGATCTATAAGATGAGATCATCTATTGCTCTATGACATCCTCTGCCATCCTATGACATTCTTTACTCATTGATGACATCCTCTGTCATAGGGAGGTCTTTACACTAGATGTTGGACAATGTCAGTTATGGGTGCAATTTGAAAGTTAGTGACTTCACATATGAATAGGTGTGTCTAAATACATTTGGACATACTTTACAACAAGCCCTTTGCAGGTCAAATGTTAAAGGCCTAATGTTAATCCCCTTTGTATCAGTCCACTTGCACTTAAGACAGCTCCATGGAAACCGTAACATGGTAGGGTCTGGATTCTGGAATCATCCATAGCCACAGTAGTACTTTGCATTAGGAGAACACTGACATTTAGAAGGATCATGGATGCTGCTTAACATTAGATCTGTCTCATATGGTAATGTATTGTCAAAGGTGGGATATATTTAGGGCTACATCTATTTTGAGAATGCTTAGGTTACCAGACACCTCATTAAACCAGGGAATTTGTCCTCCCTTACAGAGCAACCAGAGCAACCTTGATCAATCAAACCTTCTGGTGATCTACTTTTCTGAGAATGTAGTCCATTTGTAAACACCTGATCCAGTCTGTGTCATCAGTAGAACATTGATGTATTATTTAGCAAATACAACTGGCAAGGGTTAAGGGTCTAATGCTCAAAAGTTATTTAAAGATTAAAGGACAATATTAAAGCAAAAAGAATTGTTCACAGTGGTGGTGAATAAAATCAGATGTCTGAAGGCTTTAATCACAGCAAGTTATTCTATTAAATACCACTGCTTGATGTCTGACTCATTGAGTGCATTTACATACACATTAAAATTTAAACTGCAGAAAGTTAAATTTTACTTCAATGATCTGATAATGAGAAAACTCTAAACAAATTATTTCTTTCTAAATATACAGTGGGCACTTTTACAGTTGCTTAGAAAATCACTGAAAAACTCACAAAAATGCAGCATGTGGTGAGAAATCCAAGCTTCTTGTACAGTTTTCTTATTAAGATAAGATTAAGAAAGAGTCTCTTTACTGGTAAATATTTATTTGGCTCTAAATTGCATAAATACAGTAATGTGTTACCATTTTACATTTGTAGCACTGAAATTAGCCCTTTTTACAAAGGGGGTGTCTCAAACCCTAAGCCCTAAATTTCAACTCGTACAAATCATTCTAAAATCATTTTTTTCACATTTTTAAAAATTACTTTTTTATTATTAGTTTTAAGTTGAAATAAGAAAACACCTCCAGGTTCAGTGTCACTACCAAAACACATTTTTAGTCTAGATTTGCAGTATTTTCATAGATGAAGCCTTATTTTAGCCAGATTTATTTTTTGAACTGAAACTGCACCCCTCTCCCTAATGGCCATGTAATAATTAGTGCGATCCGACTGTTTCAGAGTAAATGTGTCACTACTGAAAATCAGAAAGTAACATTCTCTCTGAATTGTCCTTACTGTACACACTGAACATAATTTTTCGTTTTATTAAAAATTGTATGTGTTTAAAGCTGTGTTTGCTGGCCATGCACTTACTAATTATGCTCAAAACAAGATTAAATTGTAATTAAAGAATTTGGTAAAGGTACATGGTTGTTTTGGCAGTGACAAAATGGAAAGTTTCATCTTTATTTTCTTAAAATAAACAAAATTAAGGCACAGATTTAATTACAGGCAAGTATTTTCAGTCCAAAGTCTCAAGTCTGAAATGTGTTTTACTTTATGTATTTATGCAGGAAGAAGAACACACAAAAGCCATTCCATTCTTTTTTGTAATAAAAAGGTTTATTTGAGTGTGTGAAAGTTATAAAGAGTGTTTCTGCTTTAAAAGCTTTTTGAATGGCACACAAAACAGGGCAGCCATCAGAGAGAGTCTTAAACGCATTATTTAAAACAAGTTTCATTCTAAGAATAAGGAGAGACTGAAAATGTTCATATTACACATGTGTTGGACTCTTTAAAATGAAATCACTATTATTAAGTGATTATTAATTATCATTTTGAAACTATTTCTGATCTCTAATGCACTAAAGGACCAAGCTGTCCTTTACTTCAGCTACAAGAGAAAAATAATACGAAAAGATTTGTCCATCTAAACAAATTAATATGGAAAACAATGTTAACAATGTTGTTTTGCATTTAATAATCTATAACTACAATTCATAGATCAGAAAACAGATTTAAAGACTGTAAGATTAAAAATGTAGCAAAACACAGAGAATATAAAAACATGTATAGACAAATGACTATTGTCACCACAAAAAACAAATTAGTCACTAACGAGTGTTTTGTAAAAATGTGTAATTACAAACTTCTATTACCAAAGAATAGTCCCACCAGTTTGTACAGAAGTCCCTGTAGTTAATCATGGTGTGTATCTTGGTGTGTAATACATTTTGGAGTGATATTTGTTCATTTAAATGAGTAAATTTTATGTGTTTTATGAAGAATGATTGCAATCAGAGTCTGAAAATAATTACTTATAATTAAAATAAATGAAAACTGTTCAATTAATTTAGCAGTGGAAACCTTCTGATAATAACATAGCGGATATGATATATTGCGGATGTATATATATTAGCGGACAATATATATCTATAATAATATAATAATATCTATATATATATTATATTTATATTTATATATTATATTTATATATATTAAGACTTTGTATTACAGTTTATTGCAAATTTTTCACATTGTGACACATTTTGGAAAAAGGTAAAAACATTAAACAGTAAAAAATCCTATAGCAAATTTAAGAGTACTTTTACTAGATACTTCAGATATGACACAATGTACATATGGACAAAACTGAAAACAAAATTATAATAAACACGTCATTTTAAAATGTGTTTATAGTGCAGTATGTAATTATATGAAATGAACCATATTTAGTGTTTTTTATGTTTACAACATCTATTTGATGAAAAAAAAGTTTTAGTAGTTTACTATTTACTATTTTTATTTTATATATACATGCACACATACATTTATATAAAGAGAGAGTGATGTATCATTCGTTTACACTTAGAACAACACACATACATACACAAAACATATATATATATATATAGATAGATAGATAGACAGATAGATAGATGGATGGATGGATGGATGGATGGATGGATGGATGGATGGATGGATGGATGGATGGATGGATGGATGGATGGATGGATGGATGGATGGATGGATGGATGGATGGATGGATGGATAGATAGATGCATGTTTTTGTTTTTCTAAGTAAAAACTACGATAATATCCTCAAAAATACCTTTCAACACTTATATACCTTTCAACACTTAACACTTATATATACATATGTGTGTGTGTGTGTGTGTGTGTGTGTGTGTGTGTGTGTGTGTGTGTGTGTGTGTGCACTAAAGCACTGAAGCACTGAAGGTGAAAAAAATATTGTCATTATATTATAGCATTCTAATCAGTCCTTCTCTAATCAGTCCTTCATTAAAGTTAATCAGCTCTTGATGGAACAAACCCATACAGTATCTGGAGTTCACAGTGAAGAACCAAATCTGTGTTTTAGTATCTGTTCTTATCACCAACATATCAATAACTTTATTGACCAACAGCACTGCCTAACTACTGCCTTTATGTTAACCTGTGTTTATTCTAACATGCTGCCAAACAGTTATTGCTGAAGCTGCTGTTGGAAAAAGCCTAAAACTAAATATTCACAATACAGATGTGCTTATTAAAAATAAAATAATTCAATTTCCATTTCTAACAACATATATTTAGTTTTTTTTTCATAATTATTTGATTATCCATTTTTATTTGTTGGTAATATTAATATATTGTATTAATATAAGATATTCAGCCAAATAAGTGCACTAATAAAAAATAACAGTGCATTTACACTACTTTACTATGAGTGACTTATGGAACTGTAGTGAAATGTCTTACTACATCCAGCATCTACCAGCATAGAAACAAAATCTCATAAGTCTAATAAAGTATTATAACTTTACCATTAAATTACAAAACATAGGAAATGAAACACCCTCAAAGTATGGAAAGGTTAATGATTTACGTGGCAAAGATCACTCCTTCACTCCTCCACATCCCTCACAACCACGTTGGTAGTGCTACCAGGCAGCTTGCAGCCTTCCTGGAGACCCTGGCGCACGTGGCCTGTATTCTGTAGGTCATCTGCTGCTAATGGAAGTTAGAAAATGGCAATATGGAGGCATAGCAGGGTGAAGGCAAACAGCTATGCCAACATCTTGCCATCTTGTCTCTCCAAGTCGGTTCCCCTCGTAGATGCGTGTGTGGGTCCCACATCAATTAAAAGCAGATGTTCTCAGAGGCAGCACGGCTGAGTAAGTGTCAGGAAGGTCACTGAAGGGAAATGCTGGTGGATAAAGTATGTAAAAGCATGTAAGCTTCAGTGGGTTTACTTACAGGGTTTAGGTCCGCTTGTTTCCTCCGCTGGCTGTAAATCCCTGTGAAGTGTGGATGAGCTCCAAGCTGGTGAAGCGAGCCTGTGGAAGTGAGGGACTGAATGAGTGAGGGAGCGAATTTCTCTCTCTCTGTCTCGCTCTCTCACCCTGACTACATTAGTACTCAGGTGGGTCCTGAGTCATAACCTGCTTTCGCTGGAACTCGGTCTAGACTGGTGGAGGCAGATTTGCTGCGTGTTTAGTAATTTCACTGAGTCAAACCCAGCTCTGCAGTGACTCAGTGCTAACTTTGTCCAGCATTGTTTTCTACTGACCCTCTCTTTCCCTCTACCCTGTCATTTTCCTAGTTTTCTTCTGCACCAGGGAGGCTGAACTCCCGCACAGATGAGTGATTTCCTGTGCTCTTACAGGCCCGATTCAACTTACCGTTTGAAGACCACGTGTAGTTCACTGTAAATCAGCATAAGATTAATCACACGCAGAAAGCAGCAGTGCTGTGCAAGTAATGAGTCATGAGTCATGATATTTCTACATTCATAAAACAAAAGCCTGAGGTTTGTAGACTTTAAAGGAACGCTGCAGCCAAAATCAAATCATTTAAGCATCACTATATCTGTAGCAGACATGCCTGTTCACATCCTACAGCAGAGCCGCAGTACTCTCTAGAGCGAGATTTTCCTGTTTAAAGACTAGGAAAACCCTCTGTGATCTTGTGGATCCTGGCAGTGGGAGGAGCTGGCCCACCTCTTTTGGTCCTGGCCTGTGCAGACTATTCATTTTCCTCTATATCAGTGGCTAGGCAAGCAGTCAGAATCGTATTATCACTGTCAGAAGATTCCTGTATTGTGTATTTGTTTACTGAATGCTGATTCTTGTAGTGAGAGAGTGTTAATGAACCAAAACACAAAAAGGAGACAAAATTAGGACTTCTGTCACACTGTTGAGGCTAAGGGATATAACACTGCACTAAAGAACACTGTATAACACCACAAATACACATTAACCCCTTAACACAGAAAGGCTTATTACACATTAAGTCATATTTCTCAGTAACTACAGGGACTTCTGTACAAACTGGTGGGGATATTCTTTGTTGGATAGAACTTACTCTCATAATACTTTCAGCCTTTTTAAGGGATTAAATGCTAGTTTTAGGCTGGACTGACCCCCTAAAGGTTTAAAGTTATTTACACATAAAGGTTACTGTATATTTTACCTAGAATACTTTGGATTGTTGTAAATAATGATATATTATCGGGAAAGGTGGCACAATATTTTCTGAAAATCCCATTTAAAAACTTAAAAAACATTTACCTGGGTAAATATATTGTGATGTTCAAACTGTCCAAACTCATAATATTAAATAATAATATGTTTTATTTAAAGATAAGCTTTCATGCAGGTAACAGCTCAAAGTGCTTTACAGACAGGTAATACAGTAATCGATAAAACTGCAACAGCATTAAAAGACAAAATGATGAGCATTACTAAACTATAGACGGAGACAATCACAGAGCTAAATGTAAAAATCAAAGAACTTTAGCTAACAGCTGAATTTAAAGAGATCATTTTTGAGAATTGAGTCCCGCATTTATCGGAGGAGACGTGTTAAGTCCTTACCCATCTAGTGTTGAGAGTATTGCTAGTGCTGCGGAGAGTTACAAGCTGTTCATTGGCAGCACTAAATTGAGAGAAAGGAAGGAAGTGTTAGTGTTTTTTTTTCTTCATATTTTGGATTAGAATATTGCAAAAATTCATTCAAGTATCAGCAAATCTGGTCCTCGACCTTTGGCTTATTTAACCTGGAACTTACTTGAAAATCAATACAGGCATTCCAGGACCAAATAGGGGCTCCCATGGTTTTAGCATTGGGTCTGATCTTGCACTCAAAATAATGGAGCCAAAAACAGTTCTCTGAATGTTCATCAACAGTAGTCCCCAATCTTCACATCCCAAAAGTCCTAAGTTCAGTGCTTGTAGTTGGCCAACATCGAAAAAAAGATTAGTAGGACTACTTTGTTTAATTAAAATTGTAGTTTGGGAATCATATTATATTTTGTCACTAAAATACTTAAAAAAAAAAAAATAAAAAAAAAACAATTTTAGAGAAAAACTAGAATTAGATTGCTCTCTCACTGAGTGATGGAGTAGGGTTAAGGGTAACTTTCCAGCAGGCCAAATCAAATGTCCTCTTAGGACAACTTTGGCCCACAAGCCACACTTTGGGCAATCTTTTGAATGGATGGACATTTGATTGGCTTTTATGAGTAGTATGTTTGGAGTCAAAGAAAATCATCAAAACAAATGACAAAATGCTAGAGTAGTTCTGTAGCACAGCAGAATCCCTACTCTACTCAAACGCATCTGATTCCACTTATTATGTGCTTTTTGTAAGCACTTTGAAGATGAGTAAGTGTGTTACAACTCTGCAGAGACTCCAAGAGTGCCTAAAAACACAGTCTCAGCTAATGCTGTGTTTAGATGTGTTATTTTATTCTTTCCAATAATGAGTCATTTCCTGGGCAGAGCGAAACAGCCACCACACCTGGACTCTCCTCCCACACTGCAAACACGTATGCAGCCTGATATGCCAATCACAACCCATTCTGTCAAACCCAAAACCTGACACAAGGCAGACGCCCTTTAACCTCACCTTTTGATTCAACTTTGCATTGACCTACATACAGTAAACAAAAACGAAAAGAAGTGATTGCATCAGCCATAGCCTCGCCAGGGCTGCTTAAGCTGATGGTCAGCATTGACAGTCAATCCAGACGATTCTTATGTCTATCATGTGCACAGCATGGGATCGGACAGTGTACACTGTCAGAAAAGAGTTCTGTACAGGTACATTTTTGTTCCTTAGGGTACTAACAGTAGGAGTTTATTGAAGCACTTTTATATAGTTTCATGCTCTCATCATTTTTATTTTTTTTAACTATATGTGTTTCCTTTTACTGCTCCTACTCCCACTTTACATATTATGTGACATTTCATGTTATAATTTATGTTAAGTAAGTTTAAGTAGTACTTTTCTATCTAAAAGGTTTCTATATGGTGAAAAAGGGTTCTTTAACTTTCAACAACAGTGGTATCCATTGCTTAACATTTCTGAATGATTATTTAAAGGACCACAAACAGGGGTTTCTTTAATAGAAAATTCAACCATGAACATAACCATTTTTGTATTTCTTTTTTGTGTTTTGTATTAGAATTTTTAATGTTCATGGTTCCAAATAGGACCATTACATTAACTAAAAAGTCATCAAGGACCTCATTTTAAGGCTAGGTTACTGAATAATTAATAGTAGTTACTGAATACTTGTACTTGTACTGAGTAATTTATAGTAAGTATTAAATCATTCATAGTGGTTACTGAATATGGCATAGTAGATAGTGAGTAATCCACTGTACCTATTTGGTATTTTATAGTTAATATTTAATCATTTACAGTAGTTCCTGAATAATTAATTGTACTTACTGAGTAATTGATTGTAGATGTTGAATAAGTCACAATTGTTACTGAAACATTCATTGCACTTACTGAGTAATTTAGAGTAGATATTGAATAATTCATATTGGTTATTAAATAATTCATAGTGTACTAAATAATTACTTATAGCAGATACTGAATATTTCTTAGTCATTACTCTGTAATTAATAGTAGTAGTAGTAGTAGTAGTAGTAGTAGTAATAGTATGTAACTAGACTAGTTACTGAGTAAGTCATAGTAGACACTGAATAATTGATATTAGTTACAGTTTAATTCATATTATATACAGAATAATTTATATTAGCCACTGAATACGTCACAGTGGTTATTTGATCATTTTAGTACTTATTCAGTAATTCATAATTGTTACTGAATAATTTATAGCAGTTGCTGAAAAATGTATAGTAGTTGCTAATTAATTTATTATAATTACCAAATAATTAACAAAAAAAGAAGATACTGAGTGAAATTAACACATTAAATTTCACATGTGGACACAATGAACAGTGAACAGTTAATTCAATCCAGTAACCTTTACAAATGACAATTAATAAAATGTTTAAAATTTTAACAATGTTTTAATATGTTCTAAGTTTAGTAACTTAAAACACAATGTTTTCAGCAAATTGCATTGCATAGAAAAATACAAAATTATCAGTGTCAAATAAACAGCTTTTTTTTTGTGATAAGGTCTCAGACCTGGATTGGCAAATCAGGCCTTAAGCAAGACATCAGGAGCTCTCAACTGAACCAAACATTCCAGACTCAGAAACTCTCAGAAACTATGAGCTCCTCTGAGCATCTCCCTAAAGATCTGAAAACAAGGTAGAGGAAGGCTGTAGGAAGATACTGTATGTTTTCAGCTTGCTTTTTGTACATGTTGAAAGGACAGTTCAGAGGAACTGTGGAGGTCAAGATGAGATTTAAAGACAGAACTGCATTGTATGCTGGTGAAGAAAATCAGTACAGGCCGTGACTGCATACATGAACCATGCATGAAAGAAGCCAAGAGGGTTGTGCAGACTGTTTTCACTGTGTAGGCTTGCACAAACAATCTTCGTGGAAGCGTCATAAGAATGAAACTGTGTCTTTGACCTCATTGCAAAATTTAAAATTTGAAGTATGCTATTAAACATCTGGACAGGCTGGATCATGCTTTGAGACGATGTTGCCACCTGTGACACTGGCAATATTGTGTGGGTGGACCAAGGTTGGGTTTTGTGCTTTTTGATGAATACGTGGAAAAAATTAAATTGAATTGTCAAAAAAAATTTTTTTGATCAGATCTGAGTAAATAATTATTTATTTTAAAAGAAAAAATAAATGTTTAATTTTTCATTTTTTTTAAGAAACAATTTTGTATGGGGTAAAAAAAAATCCACCTCCACTTGTGCATTATAGATGCCACAATGTCAAACTACATGAACTTAAAAAATGCTTTTTCACTTTTACATATTTAATGTTTTGATAGGCTAACTTGATAGGCACATTAGAAATTGTTAAAAACTCAGTGTTTTTATGTTTGTTTAGCTACAGAGACAGTTTACTTCCTCACAATTAAAAAAATACAAAACTTTAATTCAAACTCAAATGTGTTTTTTTCCACATGTATAAAATAGATCTAACCATTAATGATTATTATTGCCAAACATTAACTTATTATTTTTTTATTTTTTATTTTACTTTTTTCATTGTAGTCAGTAGATTTTCTGGCCATCTTGAAGATATCATGTCTGCTGAGATTCACTTTCTCATGGGAAATAAAAGTCAAATCATGTTTTTTTGGTTTAAATTAAACGCCACTAAACGTGGTTTTTGCTTACTCAGTTTATTCAGCGTCTCGGGTTAACCTTCTGTCCAGTGACTCGCCCTGACTCATGCCCTGTGCGGTACTTTGAGCTCCACGTTTTTGCCCCATTTATGAGTCCAGTCGCCAGTGAATCACCAAACACACTACAACTGGGACACATTTACACCACGCCGGCATCAGCAGCTTCAGCAGTGTTTCACTTCTATGGTCTACTCACTTCATTTTAATGCATTAAATGCTTAGCTTGTTGTCGGCAAAAGCCATTTATATGAAGCTCTTATTTCCTCATTTCATTTACAGTAAGCCATAAAGTACAGGCGATAAATCCATGACCTCAAGTAGACCGTTGCCACTGTCTTAAGAGAGATAAAGCAGGGCTTCAGATTAAAATGACTGCTTTCAGTACACTTCCATCTATTCCACTGTGAGTCCACATCACATAGGCGGAATTATGATTCATATACTGACCTTTAGTTTGTTTTCTTACATGACACTACCCCTATATTGGTGGGCTAAATGATCGCTTCTCAGGAGCTAAAAGGTTGTGTTTCTACAAGATGGTTTAACGTAATTATCTCTCCTTTCCCTGGAAGTTTCATCATCAAAGTCTTACGCATCATCAGCTCAGAATTCCCTCTCATTTTCAGACACATGTGCACATTCTTACCACTATTACACTACATAATACACTTACAGTGAAAGCTTAATGCAGTGGACATATTAAGAATTTCATTAAAGAAGAACCCCTAATATTTCTGTTGCATGTGGAGCACATAGCTGACTATTGTGGACTATCATTTTTCTGGTGCCTAGTTAAGGGCATAAAACCTTCTGTTGACTTGAAACACATTTATAGTAAAAGCCAATGAGCAGATCTTTCTTACATTTGTATTTTATAGAAATGACCTGATAATGCTTAGTGGTAACTGAATAATTCATATTAGTTAATCAAAAATGTATAGTGGTTACAGACAAAAAACTTTATATTGAACAATTTAAAGTAGTTACTGAATAATAAAGATACTGAATCCTTTTAGCAGTTACTGAATACTTCATAGCGGTTACTAAATACTTCATAGCAGTTACTAAATACTTCATAGCGGTTACTAAATACTTCATAGCGGTTACTGAATACTTCATAGCGGTTACTGAATACTTCATAGTGGTTACTAAATACTTCATAGTGGATACTAAATACTTTATAGTGGTTACTGAATACTTCATAGCGGTTACTAAATACTTCATAGCGGTTACTAAATACTTCATAGCGGTTACTGAATACTTCATAGCGGTTACTGAATACTTAATATTGGTTACTGAATACTTCATAGTGGTTACTGAATACTTCATAGTGGTTACTAAATACTTCATAGTGGATACTAAATACTTTATAGTGGTTACTGAATACTTCATAGCGGTTACTAAATACTTCATAGCGGTTACTAAATACTTCATAGCGGTTACTGAATACTTAATATTGGTTACTGAATACTTAATATTGGTTACTGAATACTTCATAGTGGTTACTGAATGCATCATAGCGGTTACTGAATACTTCATAGCGGTTACTGAATACTTCATAGTGGTTACTGAATAATTCATAGTAGTTACTAAATAATTCATAATATTTAATGAATAACTCATAATAGTTACAGAATACAGAATAATAAGTGTTTATTGAATATTTACACTAGTTACTGAATAATACATAGTAGTTACTGAAAAAATCACACTAGTTACTGAATAATTCATAGTGGTTACTGAATAATTCACACTAGTTACTGAATAATTCATAATGGGTTACAGAATAATTCCAAGTGGTTACTGAACATTTACACTAGATCCTGAATAATTCATACTAGTTACTGAATAATTCATACTATGTACTGAATAATTTATAGTGCATACTGAATCATTTATAGTGGTTACTAAATAGTTAATAACAGTTACTGAATAATTCATAGTAGTTACTAAATAATTCATAATATTTAAAGAATAACTCATAATAGTTACAGAATACAGAATAATAAGTGTTTATTGAATATTTACACTAGTTACTGAATAATACATAGTAGTTACTTACATTAAAGAGGTTATTGAATAATATAAATAATTAAACAATTAATTTTAGGATCACTTTCCCAGACATCATTTAAACACAACTGAATGAACTGATTTGCCTTACCTTAGTTAACCCAGTGGCTTCAGTTATAGCTCCTTATTACCTACCTAATCTCCCTCTCTCTCCCTCCCTCTCTCTCTCTTTCACACTCTGTTTATAATCAGTGTGTGAGAGTGCTTTTATACACTCTCCTGATTACGCTGGAAGTGTCCTCTAGGTGGGTGAGCATGCCGTCCCACCACTTGATGGGAATTCCCTTGCTCTACTCAGGAAAAGGGGCATTACTCAAAAAAGGAGTGTGAAAATGAAAAGGAGTCACTTTGTCCTTTATCAGATGCACATATTGCGTGACAGCATGTTCTTTTTGATTTGGCAGTATGTTCTTTTTGGTGCACGGGGAAGAACCCTAAAGGGCTTTCTTCCCAAGAACTGAATGTGTAATTATTTACATACACCAGAAGTACTACTGAAATCTAGACCAGGAAGTCGAAAAAGGTGTGGAAGGGGGAAACCAGCACTGGATTTAAAAAACTGCATCCAATCACAAGTATCCACTAATATATGGGAAGGAATTTCTAAAAAGAGAGATAAGCTGTTGGGGAAAAAATGGAAAAGGATCTGATGGTGATGAGCACCTTCATGTGCTTTATCAGTGTATCAGAATAGGTGGTGGTGAGAGAAACCACTGCAGATCCTCTATTTGGCCACATGGAGGCAGTAAGACACTGTTTTTTCACACACAGGAAAAGTTGTGGAGTGAACTGGACAAGGGGATTTCCCGCTGAGGCGCTGTTGCTGAAGCACAAAACAGGCCTGTTGCTATTTCTATGGAAAACAATCATTAACAGAGAGGACAAGGCCATGCAGAACTGTGTCTGGGGGGAAAATCCCCCAATGTGCAATACCAGTGAAAAGGACACACTTGATGGCCAGTTTATTAGAAACCACATTTTTATCATAATTTCATCGGAAACAACTACAATACCATGTTCACAATGTGGACAAAAGTATTGGGACAACTGCTCATTCATTGTTTCTTCCCTAAAAGGAGGGTATCCTGCTTTTGTTGGAGTCACTCTCTCCACTGTCCAGGGAAGAAGGCTTTCTACTAGATTTTGGAACAATGCTGTGAGCTCAGGATGTTGGATGACCACTACCTCGCCTCATCCCCAACTCCCCAACTCATCCCAAAAGTATTAGATGGAGCACCAACCATCATTTCAGAGAACACAGTAGTTCCACTGCTCCACAGCTACAATGCTGGGGGGCTTAATACCTCTCCAGTCCACGTCTGGCATTAGGCATGATGCCAATAGGTTCATGTTTATCTGCTCCAGAGAGTCCTATTCTAATGGCAGTACCTTTCTACAGAGACTAGACTAGCTGCATGTGTGTGTGTGTGCATTTGCACATCTTTGTCAGCAATGGGTGCAGCTTAAAGTACCTAAATGCATGAATTTATTAAATGGGGTGTCCACAAATCTGAGTGCATCCTGCTGTGTCCAGGTTTTCAATCATGTGGCACGCACAGTAGCAATTCACCACTAGAGGGCAAAGTCGATTCGCTCCATTCTGCTCCGAGATCCAGACTCCAAATGATGTTTTACCTCCAACCCTTGGTGGAGACTAATGGGCCTGAAGGAGTCAGAAGAGCTGAAAAGAAGGAGCCCATGGGAGAGAGTTGGCAGGAGTCTTTACCTGAGCAGGCCAGCAGGATGAGTAATGGGGTGGTGGTGCTGCTGAGGGAGTGCAGGGAGTGGAGCAAGGAGTGACGAAAACACTTCAAAAATGTGTGTGACCCATCTCTATAGATTTCTCAAGATTCACCCTGAAGACCATTTTTTTGCACAATGAAAGTAACCTTTTTCATCAGAAGCAGCTTTGATTACTAAGCCGTGTGTAACAGCTCACAGCTTACAGCACCTTCTTTACACGGCTGTTTATGGAAGCATACAATGAATGGTTCTTCTAGAGCATCAATCAAAGAACCCTTTGTAGGACCTATATTTTTCAGAAGTGTGTACTGGTTGTATTGTAGCCCTGCTTTGAAGCAGGTGGTCTAGCCAGGCTGACGTACGGCCTCTACATGGTGGGGTTAGTTTAGCATACTGTTACAGCTACACCTCCATAAATAAACACTCATAGCTCTGCATGGTCCACCACATACGTTCAGTTGTTATGGACAGTTGAATCAAAAACACACAATAGAGGTCATAGAAGTGAATCTTTTTTCCTTTGTAATGTATTCTGGACATAAGTATTGGAACATCGACTCACTCATTGTTTCTCCTGAAATCAAGGGCATTAACTCAGTTAACAGGCTTTCTACTTGATTTTGGAGCACTGCTTCGAGAATCTGAGGATGATGTGGGGTCCGAATGTTGGAAGATCACCACTCAACCTCATTCCCAACTCCTCAACTCATTCCAAAAGTATTGGATGGAGCACCACCATCATTCCAGAGAACACAGTTCTAATGCTCCATAGCTCAATGCTGAATGCATTCTTGTACTGGTTTTACTGGTAGTCAAAAATAAGTTGACAATTTGTGATACATATTTATTTCAGTGCAGATATTATATTTATTCAGTGTGGAAGGTTAAAGCTTGTGTGGTGAAAACTGTACGAAATTAAGGATGTTTTTCATCAATAAACCAGAAGTTACAACTGACTGACTGTTACAACTAACCCCTCGGCCTGTTACTGTGGGCCCACCTGTTGTTGGGTTACCTGCTGGTTTCTTTAGGCATCTTTACCTATAAACATAGCTACATTATAGTAGCATGCTTTGACAAGGTAGCACAACTCGACAGAACATGCACTAACTGTATGTGGTGTGGAAACGTACCACATTTTGTCATTGTTTCGTCAGCCTATAAAAAGATTATGAAAGTCAGCGTCAGCAGGTTCAGACTTCCATTCCACAGTCTCATAGCTACATACTTCACATAGCAGTAGCTGCTGAATCATGCATAGTGGCCTACTTGCTGGATGATACGTCTCAAGATTAATAACTAAATATTACGTCTAGAG
Organism: Salminus brasiliensis; assembly: GCF_030463535.1. Taxonomy (NCBI): domain Eukaryota; kingdom Metazoa; phylum Chordata; class Actinopteri; order Characiformes; family Bryconidae; genus Salminus; species Salminus brasiliensis. The sequence continues at coordinate 17,947,969 of NC_132901.1, read as the reverse complement.
TCTAAATGGGATAAGGATTTCTGCCTTACAACACTTGAAGTAAGCATGTAAGCTCATAAAAGCACCTAACCTCACCTGTTTCCTCATGGGCCACTGCCACAGAGTCTTGCATTCCTCACAACTTCTTGCTTAAGTAATGCTCCTTACAAAAGCCTGACACACCTTGGCTGCAAGGGGGTGGATTTCAATGAACCGCTTTGATCCTGGGTTGCACGCTTGCAGAGGGGAAGGCCTGACTTGTTCAGGGCTCTGAAATTGCTCAAGTCTACAAAAGAAAGAAGAGAGGGAAAAGAGACAGGTAAAGCAGACAGATGGGTGAAATATAAACATATGGCACTGTCTGCTTGTCTCATATATCTCTCTTAAGTCTGCTGCTCGTCTGCTGGGTCAAGAGAGCAATGGAAAGTGAAGGTGTTCAATCGGCCTTCATTTCCCATGATCAGTTTGTCATGGATATTGCTACATATCAATCAAGAGAACACAGTGTTGTGGGGCATTAAACATGGAGCCAGTATGTTCATGTTTATCTGCTGCAGAGAGTGCTATTCTACAGGCAGTACTTAGACGAATAGAGTGTCCACAAACTTTTGAACGCTTAGTGGATGTTTCAACTCTTTATCCCACCACTCCCACCTGTCATCCAAAGAAATGCTTAGCAAGCTCAGAAATCTTAGGTAGCCAATAGAATAGGACTCTCTGGAGCAGATAAATGCCAGGTGTGGGTTATAGGGGTATAAAGCCCCCCAGCATTAAGCTGTGGAGCAGTGGAACTGTGTTCTCTGAAATGATGATGGTTGGTGCTCCATCCAATACTTTTAAGATGAGTTGGGGAGTTGAGGATAAGGTAGGGTGGTGATCATTCAACATCCTGACCTCACTAATGCTCTTCTCAGTGCAATCAAATCCACACAGCAATGCTCCAACTTCTAGAAGAAAGTCTTTCCTAGACAGTAGAGACACTTACTCAAACCGCAGGATTATAAGGGATTTTAATACTCTTAATGTAAAAATAATAAATGAGCAGGTGTCCCAATACTTTATCCATATAGTATAATATTGTTTTTCATGTGCCATTGCTACAATAGCGGTACAAATAAAGGTCGCCAGTGACATGCTAAATGTTAGTCGGCGTGTTTACCAAACGATATCTGCATCTCTGTGGACTGAAAAGCTGTACTCTATACGTTTGGAATCTACCAAGATGTCCGTTGTTCAATGTAAGTAAGCTATCACTCACCACAGCTGTCAGTGCCTGGGAGAGCGGATGGTGGAATTACTGCTTACGTAGATCTGTCATCAGCATAGCAGGGTAAGCTGTGATTGTGGCTGCAGATGAGCAGCCCAAGACGCAATGCGTATTACAAAAAAAAAAGGGGGCCAAGAACGGAACCCTGAGGCACCCCCTGAGTAACAGAGGAAGTGGTGCATGTATGTTTACCTGTGTTGATAAATCCTGTGCTGTTACTCACCAAAACACAGTTTTGGTCCATGAATGATTTATGCTTCTGTTTAACCTTCTTTAGGAACACATCACATAATCTGTGTCTCCATGAAACATCTCACGTTACCAGAGATCTTGCATCAGATGTTATGATCAGTACACTGTAGCGCTTGGGAGAATTCACAAGCTCTTCATTCTCACTTGAGCGCATTGAAGGTATTGTCTGGGCCGCCATGAGAAGGTGCCTAGGGCCCTAGGGCAGATGACAGCAAAGGTGGGAGGGGAGGGGAACTGCATTGCAGGCAGTCATGGGAAACTAATTAAATGGATGGACTTGTACGTTTTACAGTATAGAAAGGAATCTACCTGTCCTCAGTTTTATCTAGTGCCTGATTCCTGTTCTGTTGGTTCTTCCCCTGGACCACTCGTTGTTTCTTATTCTTCTCACTTTTGGAAGCTCTACTTAACCCAACCCAGCAGTAGAGCTGTCCAGGCAGTTAAAAAAATGAATCCTTGGAAGGATTGAAAATCTCCCGGACCTGAATTTGTCACCCTTGCAAATGTTCTAATGTTTGTGGACACCCCTTTTAATGAATGTATTTAGTTACTTTAAGTTGCACCCATTGCTGGCACAGATGTGGGAATACACACAAACACACACACACACAGCTTGTCTGATCATTGTAGAGAAGTACTGCCAATAGAACTGGACCCTCTGGGGTAGATAAACATGAACCTCATGCCAAGTGTGGCCTTAGAAGGATATAAAGCCCCCCAGCATTGAGCTGTGGCGCAGTAGAAGAACTGTGCTATCTGGAATGATGGATGGTGCTCCATCCAATACTTGTGGGATGAGTTTGGGGATGAGTTGGGGTGGTGATTATCTAACATCCTTTGACCTTGCTCTTGTAGCCTAATGCAATCAAATCCTCACAGCAATGCTCCTTCTAAAATCTAATAGAAAGACTAGCCTGGACAGTAGAGACAGTTATTTTAGCAAAAGCAGGGTACACTTTTTTAATACCTTTGATTTCGGACAAAGAAACAATGACTGAGCAAGTGTCCCAATACTTTTGTCCTTTAGAGTAGATGCTAGATATACTACAACTTTCCACTGCTGTGTGAGTGTGTGTTCTTTGTATGTTCTTTAGTGTAAGTTCTTTGTACGATCTTCGGTTTTTCCATGTCACTGTAAAGCCATTGCTAAGTATTAGACTTTTAGCCAGTATGCTAGCAGTAAGTCAAAGCAACTGAACATTCTCCAACTCTCTCCACTGGGAAGCAGCTCTGCTCCTGAGAGGACTAGCACCCCCTACTGTGAAATAAGCAGGTTTGCTTCTGTCCACTTCGTCCATATTTACCACTGCTCTGCTAGCCACCTGAAAGTACCACAAACCTGAATATGAGAGCATTCTGATTTGTAGAGCATCCTGTAGCATTCTGTAGACTGATATAGATAACAACCACAGAGATAATAAACACACAGTCAGTACTATGTCTCTCAGTTAGAGGGCGCTACAGTTACTGTAAGAATAGGAGAAAGAGGAGCGCTGTGGGGCACCATATAACTTATATCCACCAGCTTCCACAGAAGAGGACCTGCACCTGTGGTTTAAGAAGCTACATTTTTAAAACATCCACCCAATCGTCCACACGTCTGCTCTAACCATTTTGTGGAGGGAAACCAAGAATTTCCCAGAGAAATGGCTGGCCAGAAATGACCATAGAAATGGACGTTTGGGTGGATGTTTTAAGACGCAGGTCTTCGACCAAAAATCATTTGATACAAAATGACTAAATAAGCAAACTTTTAAAAGTGGGCATGGCGAAAAAGGTGGACTGACTGCTTGTCTATGGAGATTATACAAAATGTGTGCAGACAAACACCTGCATTTCAGCAATGGGTGCACTTGCAGTGTGTGGACAGGTCTTGAAGTCCTGCCAAGAGACAATTGTTGAAGTCTTGTGTTTAGACAATTCAGCAACCTGGATACTTTTTATTTTATTTTTACTTTTAATTTTTTTCACCATGTTAATCAATAACAGGGTTTATGGAACTCTAAGCTAACTCTGCTGCCATGGCAACGCACAAACTTGAAAGCATTTCGACGATGACGCCACTGTTTGGAATGCATTAGTCCATCCTGATAGGCTGATTTCTGATAGGCTGGTTTCTGGTATGCTGGTTTCTGATAAGCTGGTTTCTGATTGGGTGGTTTCTGATTTGCTGATGTCTGATATATTGGTGTCTGATAGGCTGGTTTCTGATAGGATAGTTTCTGATAGGCTGGTGTCTGGTATGCTGGTTTCTGATACGCTGGTTTCTGATTGGGTGGTTTCTGATTTGCTGATGTCTGATATATTGGTGTCTGATAGACTGGTTTCTGATAGGATAGTTTCTGATTGGCTGGTTTCTGGTAGGATAGTTTCTGATAGGCTGGGTTTTGATAAGCTGGTTTCTGATAGGCTGGTGTCTGGTAGGATAGTTTCTGATAGGCTGGTTTCTGATAGGCTGGTGTCTGGTAGGATAGTTTCTGATAGGCTGGTGTCTGGTAGGATGGTTTCTGAAAGGCTGGTGTCTGGTAGGATAGTTAATGATAGGCTGGTGTCTGGTAGGATAGTTTCTGATAGGCTGGTGTCTGGTAGGATGGTTTCTGATAGGCTAGTATCTGATAGGCTGGTGTCTGATAGGCTGGTGTCTTGTAGGATAGTTTCTGATAGGCTGGTTTCTGATTGGCTGGTATCTGATAGGCTGGTGTCTGATAGGCTGGTGTCTTGTAGGATAGTTTCTGATAGGCTGGTTTCTGGTAGGATAGTTTCTGATAGGCTGTTGTCTGATAGGCTGGTGTCTGATAGGCTGGTGTCTGATAGGCTGTTGTCTGATAGGCTGGTGTCTGATAGGCTGGTGTCTGGTAGGCTGGTGTCTGATAGGCTGGTGTCTGATAGGCTGGTGTCTTGTAGGATAGTTTCTGATAGGATGGTTTCTGATTGGCTGGTATCTGATAGGCTGGTGTCTGATAGGCTGGTGTCTTGTAGGATAGTTTCTGATAGGCTGGTGTCTGATAGGCTGGTGTCTGGTAGGCTGGTGTCTGATAGGCTGGTGTCTGATAGGCTGGTGTCTTGTAGGATAGTTTCTGATAGGCTGGTGTCTGATAGGCTGGTGTCTGATAGGCTGGTGTCTGATAGGCTGTTGTCTGATAGGCTGGTGTCTGATAGGCTGGTGTCTGATAGGCTGGTGTCTTGTAGGATAGTTTCTAATAGGATGGTTTCTGATTGGCTGGTATCTGATAGGCTGGTGTCTGATAGGCTGGTGTCTTGTAGGATAGTTTCTGATAGGCTGGTGTCTTGTAGGATAGTTTCTGATAGGCTGGTGTCTGGTAGGATGGTTTCTGATAAGCTGGTGTCTGGTAGGATAGTTTCTGATAGGCTGGTGTCTGGTAGGATAGTTTCTGGTAGGATAGTTTCTGATAGGCTGGTGTCTGGTAGGATGGTTTCTGATAGGCTGGTGTCTGGTAGGATAGTTTCTGATAGGCTGGTGTCTTGTAGGATAGTTTCCGATAGGCTGGTGTCTGATAGGCTGGTGTCTGATAGGCTGGTGTCTGGTAGGCTGGTGTCTGATAGGCTGGTGTCTGATAGGCTGGTGTCTTGTAGGATAGTTTCTGATAGGCTGGTGTCTGATAGGCTGGTGTCTGATAGGCTGGTGTCTTGTAGGATAGTTTCTGATAGGCTGGTGTCTGGTAGGATGGTTTCTGATAGGCTGGTGTCTGGTAGGATAGTTTCTGATAGGCTGGTGTCTGGTAGGATAGTTTCTGATAGGCTGGTGTCTGATAGGCTGGTGTCTGATAGGCTGGTGTCTGGTAGGATAGTTTCTGATAGGCTGGTGTCTGGTAGGATAGTTTCTGATTGGCTGGTGTCTGATAGGCTGGTGTCTGATAGGCTGGTGTCTGATAGGCTGGTGTCTTGTAGGATAGTTTCTGATAGGCTGGTGTCTGATAGGCTGGTGTCTGATAGGCTGGTGTCTGATAGGATAGTTTCTGATAGGCTGGTGTCTGATAGGCTGGTATCTGATAGGCTGGTGTCTTGTAGGATAGTTTCTGATAGGCTGGTGTCTGGTAGGCTGGTGTCTGGTAGGCTGGTGTCTGATAGGCTGGTGTCTGGTAGGCTGGTGTCTGATAGGCTGGTGTCTTGTAGGATAGTTTCTGATAGGCTGGTGTCTGGTAGGATGGTTTCTGATAGGCTGGTGTCTGGTAGGATATTTTCTGATAGGCTGGTGTCTGGTAGGATAGTTTCTGATAGGCTGGTGTCTGATAGGCTGGTGTCTGGTAGGATAGTTTCTGATAGGCTGGTGTCTGGTAGGATAGTTTCTGATTGGCTGGTGTCTGATAGGCTGGTGTCTGATAGGCTGGTGTCTTGTAGGATAGTTTCTGATAGGCTGGTGTCTGATAGGCTGGTGTCTGATAGGCTGGTGTCTGATAGGATAGTTTCTGATAGGCTGGTGTCTGATAGGCTGGTATCTGATAGGCTGGTGTCTTGTAGGATAGTTTCTGATAGGCTGGTGTCTGGTAGGCTGGTGTCTGGTAGGCTGGTGTCTGATAGGCTGGTGTCTGGTAGGCTGGTGTCTGATAGGCTGGTGTCTGATAGGCTGGTATCTGATAGGCTGGTGTCTTGTAGGATAGTTTCTGATAGGCTGGTGTCTGGTAGGCTGGTGTCTGGTAGGCTGGTGTCTGATAGGCTGGTGTCTGGTAGGCTGGTGTCTGATAGGCTGGTGTCTGATAGGCTGGTAGGCGGTTTCACTCAAGCAGTTCTGTCCTTTTTTCTCTTTCTGTTTTATAAAAAACTCACAAGTGACGCAACTCAGTTTTGGGACGGTATCTCCGTCCCTCCCTCCCTCCCCCTCTCTCTTTCTCGCTCTCTCACTCAGGCTCACGCTGACCTTTTCTCTCTCTGCCACTCTCGCGCTGTCTCTCTTCCTTCACTATGATTAAATAAAGAGCTTTAAAAGTCTCACTCTCCCTGACAGAGGAAGCGCGCGCACGCTGCTGGAGAGTACCCGGGGTGAAGCTGTAGTGGTAGCGGAGATGCGCGTACCCGAGCGCGCGTGTTTTTGGAGTCTCGTGCTGTCTGCGCTGATGCTGCGGTCCTGTGCGCGCGGTGCTGGAGCGGTAGGTGGATTAGAGGAGACTGAGCTGAATGTCGAGCCTCTGTTTCTGGGGTTCAACCAGTTTGACTTTAATTTAGCGGGAGTTCAGCTGAGGAGAGAGATGATATATCCGATAGATGTTTACGTTTGTTCTCTCTCTCTCTCTCTCTCTCTCTCTCTCTTTCTGTTTTCCTCCATCATTTTTGTACTGATTCTCTTCATGTGTTATATCTCTTATATTATTTACTTTTTAAATGTTTTTTTCTTTATCTGTTTTTCTTTTGTCTTTTTTCTAATCTTTTATTGTTTCTTTCTTTCCTTCATTCCTTCTTTACTTCCTATCTTTCATTTCTTCTGTTATTTTATTTTGACATTCTCCATTTCTCTCTTTCCCCTTCTTTCATGCCTTTCCCATTCTTTCTCCCCTTTTTGTTTAGTGTTCTTTCCTTTTTCCTTCTTTAAATGTCTTTCTTTCTCTCTTTCTTCATTCTCTCATTCATTCAGTCACTTCCTTCACTTCCTTCCTTTATTCATTCACTTCCTTCCTTCATTCAGTCACTTCCTTCCTTCATTTAGTCACTTCCTTCACTTCCTTCCTTCATTCGTTCACTTCAGTCACTTCCTTCACTTTCTTCATTCACTTCCTTCCTTCATTCGTTCACTTCAGTCACTTCCTTCACTTTCTTCATTCATTCACTTCCTTCATTCACTTCATTCACTTCCTTCCTTCATTCAGTCACTTCCTTCACTTTCTTCATTCACTTCCTTCCTTCATTCGTTCACTTCATTCACTTCCTTTCTTCATTCGTTCACTTCATTCACTTCCTTCCTTCATTCAGTCACTTCATTCACTTCCTTCATTCACTTCCTTCCTTCATTCGTTCACTTCCTTCATTCGTTCACTTCATTCACTTCCTTCCTTCATTCAGTCACTTCATTCACTTTCTTCATTCACTTCCTTCCTTCATTCGTTCACTTTATTCACTTCCTTTCTTCATTCGTTCACTTCATTCACTTCCTTCATTCACTTCATTCACTTCCTTTCTTCCTTCACTTCATTCCTTTATTCCTCCTTCATTCACTTCATTCCTTTATTGCCTCCCTCATTAATTCCTTCCCTCCTTTATTCCCTTCCTTCCTTCAACCCTTCATTTCTTCACTTCCTTCACTTCCTTCCTTCCTTCATTCCTTCCTTCCTTGCTCCCTTCATTCCTTCATTCCTTTATTCCCTCCCTCCTTCATTGCTTCCTTCCTTCATTTCTTCATTCCTTCACTTCCTTCATTCAATGCCTTCATTCCTTCATTCATTCCTTCCTAAGATTGAAGGAATGAATGAAGGAATTGAAGGAAGGAAATGAATGAAGGAGGGATCCTTCATTCATTTCCTTCCTTCAATTCCTTCATTCATTCCTTCATTCCTTCCTTTATTCCTTCCTTCATTCATTCCTATATTCCTTCATTAAATCCTTCATTCATTCCTTCATTCCTTCCTTTATTCCTTCCTTCCTTCATTCCTTCATTAAATCCTTCATTCCTTCCTTCATTCCTTCCTTCAATCCTTCATTCCTTCCTTCATTCCTCCATTCATTCCTTCCTTCATTCCTTCCTTCATTCATTCCTTCATTTAATCCTTCATTCCTTCCTTCATTCCTTCCTTCATTCCTTCCTTCATTCATTCCTTCATTCAGTCATTCCTACAATCCTTCATTCCTTCCTTCATTCCTTCATTTATTCATTCAATCCTTCATTCCTTCCTTCATTCCTTCCTTCCTTCATTCCTTCCTTCATTCCTTCCTTCATTCATTCCTTCAATCCTTCATTCATTCCTTCAATCCTTCATTCATTCCTTCAGTCCTTCATTCCTTTATTCCCTACTTTATTCACTTCCTTCCTTCCATTTCTTTACTTCCTTCATTCATTCCTTCAGTCCTTCATTCCTTCAATCCTTCATTCATTCCTTCATTCCTTCACTTCCTTCCTTCTTTCCTTCCTTCCTTCTGTCCTTTCTTTCTTACTTGAAAAGTGTGTTTTTCAGAATGGGAAAACTTTGAGTTGAATGTATTATTATCAAGTCTCTCTCTCTCTGTCTCTCTCTCTCTCTCTCTCTCTCTCTCTCTCTCTCTCTTCTTAAAGCACAAGCAGCCCCCTGGTCTGGAGATACTGGCGGCCACTCAGTCGAGCAGTGAAGGTCAGAAAGGTAAGCGGGCTGTCGCACCTCCAGGTCTCACTTCCCCTGCGGCTGAGAGAGGAGTGTGTTTGTGTAACAGAAGTGTCTCTGGGATGCATTAGTGCTGACGGAGTGACAGAGCGTGAAGAGCAGGCAGTGTGTCTTTCAGTTGTGTAACTGTGCTCTGTTATCCATTTGTTATTAATGGGTGTTAATGATTACGAAGGGGACGTTTAGTGGAAGCCATCATTTGTAATAAAAGTCTGTCACAGAAACTCATTGCATCTATGTGTGTGTGTGTGTGTGTGTGTGTGTGTGTGTGTGTTAAAGTGTTCACCACGGATGGGAGGGAGTGTAAGTTTCCGTTCCGGCTGGGTGGGACTGTTTATCATCACTGCATTTCACTGAGCTCTAGCAGAAAGTGGTGAGTTCCGACATGCCATACATGACACTATCTATCTCTCTCTCTCTTTCTCACACACTCACACACACTCAGTAACCCAGTGACATACACATATACACACTTATTCCAACCCACACACACATTCATGCAAACTTACGAAGCAGAAACACACAGGGTTGCTATGTCACTGTAAACATTTGAGGTCCACCCACGATCACAGTGAGGTACCTCCATGCTCAGGCTGCACCTTTGACGCAGAAAGGGTGTGTGTGTCAGCGTCACGGCTGACCCCTGAAACTGCTCAGGTTATGTGGTCCTGGTATGAGATGAGAAAAATGCTCCTTCTCAGAACCAGAAGCGGTTCTTCTATGGCATCGCTCAAAGAACCCTTTGCAGCTCCTTTATTTTTAGGAGTGTGAAGGGATCTAGGACCAGGCACAGCTAGTTGTACACTGGCTGCCTAGTAGATGTGCTCATATGTTCTTGCTCATGCCATACACTGATGTTTAGCAGATGTGTTGGATGTGTTAGATGCATCTGTGTCTTCTGTTCTGGTGGAGAACCACAAACAATGACTTAATCTGCCAACAAGACAATGCTGGACGCCAGAGCGCTCATTAAGTGATGCAGTGGGTTGAGAATTACGAACGAGGATTAAGAACGAGGCCTGGACAATATCTAATAGTAAGGCTGGAATACTGAAATTCTGAAAGTACACTACTTGTCCAAATGTTTGTGGACACCCCTTCTCATAAATGTATTCAGCTACTTTAAGTTGCATCCATTGCTGAAACAGATGTGCAAATGCACACACACAGCTTGTCTAGTCCATGTAGAGAAGTACTGTCAATAGAATAGGAATATCTGAAGCAAATAAACATGACCCTATTGGCACCATGCCTTATGTCAGGCAAGGGCTAGAGAGGTATAAAGCCCCCCAGCATTGAGCTGTGGAGCAGTGGAACACTATACTCTATGTTCTCTGGAATGATGGATGGTGCTCCATCCAATACTTTTGGGATGAGATAGGGAATTAGGGATAAGGTAGGTTGACCTCACTACCGCTCATGTCGCTGAATGCAATCAAATCCTCACAGCAATGCTTCAAAATTTAGTAGATAGCCTTTCCTACGCAGTTACTCCAACAAAAGCAGGATAAACTCCTTTTTAACAACCCTGATTTCAGAGAACAGGAAATTATCAGGTGTCCCAATACTTTTGTCCTTTTAGTGTATCTTATCTTATCCAATGCCAATCGTTCCAAAAAAACATGATGATTAGCTAAACTGTTTGTGTGAAGCTAAGCCTGTCCAAATAGGATGTAAGCCAGTAAAGTAGCTCTGTTGTGAGTGGAAGCAGCTGTGACTGAACATAAGGAAAGCTAATACACTGTGTCTCTCATGACATCATGGAGTTGACATCATGAGAGCTCTGGTCAATGTGTGAACTTTTCTCAAAGTCACGCAGTGTTTCAGTTCCCTTCCTGCACCTAGAACAGATGTACACCAGCAGTGTGTTTCAGGGCTGCAACCTGCATCTAGATAACCACAACGCCCACTTGTCTAAACATGCACCTGTCCAGTTTTAGCATGTGCTCGTCATGATAGGGGTGTATTCGGAAAGAATCTCAACCAGCAGTGTCAGGACGTGCTCCATTTGGATCAGTTCCCATTTCATAGGTCATTGACTCTTCTCACTGAACAGTTAGCTCCCAGATCCTTTAAAACACTGCAGTCTAATCACTTCCTGTGTCTGTGTGTGTAATGGTTCACACTCTGGACTGATGTCTGTTGTTGTTGTTGGTCTACTTATATGAAAGAACTGGTTTATAATGGGAGAATGTGTCATAATTTGGGTTTCTGTAGCGTGTGTGTATTAGCATTAGTCTTAGCCCCCTCCTGGTTCTGAATGCACTGAATGCTGGTTTTAAAATAAAGAAACTTTTTAATTTAAATTCTCAAAACATCCTCACTGCTGCCGGCTTGGAGTAATGTCCAGTAATGGCACCTTGAGGACAGCAGATGGTGCTCTGAACACTGAGGTTAAAACATAGACTCAGAACTGGATAGGGATTAAAATAGCCAATGCCCGATCCATTACAATATGCCTGGATCAGCCCTGATCCGGATCCACTGGATATCCCTAATTAACCTCTACAAATTAGACATATGAGACATATATCATATGCTCATCAGTCAAGCATGGTGGAGGTAGTTTTGTGGCTTGGCCTTGCATGGCTGCTTCCAGAACAAGCTCACTGATCTGCCAGCATCATGCAGCATGACACCAAGATCTTTACCCAGTTGAGCACTGCGACTGAAGGAAGAACCCAACCCCTACCTCCCAGTCAAAAACGAATAACAGCTGAAAGAAGCTGGACGAATACACAGGTGAACGAGCTCAAAACTCAGGTGACGATGACCCGAGAGTGTGACAGGATGGGTGATGGGTGTACAGATTTGATTTTTTGAAAGGTTCCAACCGAGCTGTTCTCTCTGGCTTCTCTCACAAACTCAGCCCCTGTTTCCTCTGTTTGTTTATGTGTGGATGTCACAGGTGCTCTCTGACACACAACTTTGACCGGGACCTGAAGTGGGGCTACTGCAGTCCACGCCCACGCCTTTTCAACGGTAAGAAGGCCCTTCCGTTCTTCTTCAGTAAAAATGAACAGTTTAAATAAAGTTCACTGAACTAGCTGTCAGTAATTAAGTGGAAATTGGAAATGTCCAAAATGTCCTGCTTATGTTGGAGTAACTGTGTATCCAGGGAAGACTTTCTACTAGATTTTGGGGCACTGCTGTAAAGATTTCATTTCAATCAGCAACAAGAACCCCTCTATCCCATGCCCCGCATTAGGCATGTTGCCTAAGTAGGTTCATCTGCTCCAGAGAGTTCTGTTCTATTGGTTATACTTCTCTGCAGGGACTAGACAAGCTATGTGTGCATGCATTTGCACAGCTGCCATCTGCCACCAAAGGGGTGGGAACTTTAGACATGACCGGTGGGACAAGCACTTCTGTAGTGCTTAGAATTCTATGTACTTGATTCATAGACACATATTGGTGGTTTAAATTGATTGTTCAGACATTTCTTGAAGGGCTAGGGACACAAAAATGGACATATCAATAGAACGACTCATTTATAATACACATGAAACTACTGTGTAAGAAAGTTTCACAGAAGCAAACTTTGATTGGATTACTCAGAGCCTCAGCTTGCCCCAGGGGGATTTGTTTGTGTTTGTGTGGCCGGGAGTGTTGGGTTTGCGTGGCGGTTGGTGTGAGTGACGTTAAAGATGTAAACTCCTGACACGGTGTGTTTAGATGAGTCAGTGTGTTAATACGTGCGGGCAGAAGCAGATTAATGTATGTTTTCCACGGAATGCGTACTTTATTGCAAGTGCAGGTGTGCACATGCAGCTGTCAAACCAGAAACCTACATGATGTCATGACTCAGGCCTTACACATTTGGAACACTGGTGTACAGTACATTGCCTTAGTTTATGACTATATGATAAATTACTTTTGTAAAATGTCACAACTGTAGTGTGTTGCAGAAATGGAAATGGAAGATTTTGGAGGAAGGAAAAAAGGCAAAAAAAGGAAAAAACCTTTTTAACTAGACCTTCTATTGGTCCATTCATCATGAAATTATGACACAACGTAAAGAACAAGTGCCGTTATACTAAAAAGTGAAAAAGGCAAGATACAAAGGCAATTTTCTAAGTTGTACTACCTGTTTAACACACTCAGAAGTTCACAATATAATCTCATATTGTCTCTCTTATATCATATTCACTATCACTATTTAGATGCAATGTCTTGATTGACAAAAGCTTTAGCTATAAACTGTTTCCAAAGTAATTTAAGATTTTGTGGGCTGCAAGTGGCTCAGCGATCTACTGCGCTGCACTATCACCCAGAGGTTGTGAGTACAAATCACAATCCCTGTCGCTTTGTCAGAGACCAAGTCCGACAGAGCACAAATGTGGCGGCCAACAACGCTTTAAGATGGGCTAGAGGGTTGTAAAAGCCCCCTGGCATTGAGCTGTGGAGCAGTGGAACTGTATTCTCTGGAATGATGGTGCATAGTCCAGAACGTTCAGGACAAGATCATCCAACATCCTGACCTCACAAACGCTCATGTTGCTGAATGCAATCAAATCCTCACAGCAGTGCTCCGTAATCTAGTAGAAAGCATTCCCCATAAAGTAAATACAGGTGTCTCAATACTTTTGTCCATATAGTGTACATATACAGACCTCTAAACCTCTCTCTCTGTCATTCTCTCCTCAGAGTTTTTCAGCGATCAGAGAGACCAGAGCTTGTGCCAGCCAAACCCGTGCAAGAACGGTGGTGTGTGTACGCCGGTACCCCGCCGACAGACGTTTGAGTGTGTGTGTCCGGATGCCTTCATGGGGCCTGTGTGTGAACTGAGTGAGTGATCTATATGTTTAAGGCTGCACTATACACCAAACCGTTCCCACCGTCATACATTAAAACTTCCCTTTCACTGAAAAGAATGGTTGTATTAAGGAACTGGCAGTGTATCTGACTGTGTGTGTGTGTGTGTGTGTGTGTGTGTGTGTGATGTGAGAGCCTGAGATCCTGTGGTGTAGTTCTTTAGAAATGAGACCTTGGGATCTCTTTCGGTTTAAGACTAGACCTAAAACTATGGCATTTCTCCCCTTATCGTAGATGTAGCCAATTAGCCAAGACGTGTTTGGTGTCAGAAGGGTACTTTTTAGTGCTTTTTGCACTGGAGCTAATAGGCTAACGTAGCTAACAGGTACACAGGTTGCATGGTGCAAAGCATCATCAGCATCTACAGCCTTCTTTCTGATGGCCTCATCCATGGTGATACTAGAAAACTTGTAGAGAGTAGAACTGCCATTTGTGAAGGTCTACTGGGTCAGACATGTCAGACACTAGAGGGCGCTCACGAGCGAGTCCAAAATAAATGGGTTAATATGTAGAATTTGTACAAAATGATATATTATTCATTTCCGATCATTTTCCTACTGAGAAATGCCCTCATGTCCTCAACACAAGACAGCACAGAGTGTTTTAGCACTTTTCAGCACAGATGTTTTTAAGCTTCTCTAGTTTTAAAACTTTGTAGAAGGGCCTCATTTGTAACAATGCATGGTTCTTACATATATACATATTCTGTTTGACTCTACTTTGCTTTTTTGCTGTTTTAATAGTCAAATTTGGAACTTTTTAGAACCTGCTCACTCGTGGTTCCAAGCGAGCCGAGTAGGGACTAACGTGACGTGTAAACCTTGCCCAGTGCTGGTTGGCCAGATCCTCACTCTACACAATGAAATGCAGGCATCCAGCAGAAACTAGTCATTTGCAAAATCTTAAAGCTACTCTAGGGATCACATTTGTTCACAATGCTATAAATGATTCAGTATTTATTTCAGTAATTATTTAGTAAATTCGGTAAATATTGTACATATATGTACATGATTCAGTAACTGATGTAAATGGTGTAGTAACTGTTATAAATTATTCATTATCTACTATAAATGATTTAATAATTGCTACATATGATTCAGTAACTTCTATAAATTATTTAATAATTGCTACAAATGATTCAGTAACTTCTATAAATGATTTAATAACTGCTACATATGATTCAGTAACTTCTATAAATGATTTAATAACTGCTACATATGATTCAGTAACTTCTATAAATGATTTAATAATTGCTACATATGATTCAGTAACTTCTATAAATGATTTAATAACTGCTACGTATGATTCAGTAACTTCTATAAATGATTTAATAATTGCTACATATGATTCAGTAACTTCTATAAATGATTTAATAACTGCTACATATGATTCAGTAACTTCTATAAATGATTTAATAACTGCTACGTATGATTCAGTAACTTCTATAAATGATTTAATAACTGCTACGTATGATTCAGTAACTTCTATAAATGATTTAATAATTGCTACGTATGATTCAGTAACTTCTATAAATGATTTAATAACTGCTATGTATGATTCAGTAACTTCTATAAATTATTTAATAACTGTTACATATGATTCAGTAACTTCTATAAATGATTTAATAACTGTTACATATGATTCAGTAACTTCTATAAATGATTTAATAATTGCTGCAAATGATTCAGTAACTTCTATAAATGATTTAATAACTGTTACATATGATTCAGTAACTTCTATAAATGATTTAATAACTGCTACATATGATTCAGTAACTTCTATAAATGATTTAATAATTGCTACAAATGATTCAGTAACTTCTATAAATGATTTAATAATTGCTACGTATGATTCAGTAACTTCTATAAATGATTTAATAATTGCTACATATGATTCAGTAACTTCTATAAATGATTTAATAATTGCTGCAAATGATTCAGTAACTTCTATAAATGATTTAATAACTGCTACGTATGATTCAGTAACTTCTATAAATGATTTAATAACTGCTACGTATGATTCAGTAACTTCTATAAATTATTTAATAACTGCTACATATGATTCAGTAACTTCTATAAATGATTTAATAACTGTTACATATGATTCAGTAACTTCTATAAATGATTTAATAACTGTTACATATGATTCAGTAACTTCTATAAATGATTTAATAATTGCTGCAAATGATTCAGTAACTTCTATAAATGATTTAATAACTGTTACATATGATTCAGTAACTTCTCTAAATGATTTAATAACTGCTACATATGATTCAGTAACTTCTATAAATGATTTAATAATTGCTACAAATGATTCAGTAACTTCTATAAATGATTTAATAATTGCTACGTATGATTCAGTAACTTCTATAAATGATTTAACAATTGCTACATATGATTCAGTAACTTCTATAAATGATTTAATAATTGCTGCAAATGATTCAGTAACTTCTATAAATGATTTAACTGCTACATATGATTCAGTAACTTCTATAAATGATTTAATAACTGCTACATATGATTCAGTAACTTCTATAAATGATTTAATAATTGCTACATATGATTCAGTAACTTCTATAAATGATTTAATAATTGCTACATATGATTCAGTAACTTCTATAAATGATTTAATAACTGCTACATATGATTCAGTAACTTCTATAAATGATTTAATAACTGCTACATATGATTCAGTAACTTCTATAAATGATTTAATAATTGCTACATATGATTCAGTAACTTCTATAAATGATTTAATAACTGCTACGTATGATTCAGTAACTTCTATAAATGATTTAATAACTGCTACGTATGATTCAGTAACTTCTATAAATTATTTAATAACTGCTACATATGATTCAGTAACTTCTATAAATGATTTAATAACTGTTACATATGATTCAGTAACTTCTATAAATGATTTAATAACTGTTACATATGATTCAGTAACTTCTATAAATGATTTAATAATTGCTGCAAATGATTCAGTAACTTCTATAAATGATTTAATAACTGTTACATATGATTCAGTAACTTCTCTAAATGATTTAATAACTGCTACATATGATTCAGTAACTTCTATAAATGATTTAATAATTGCTACAAATGATTCAGTAACTTCTATAAATGATTTAATAATTGCTACGTATGATTCAGTAACTTCTATAAATGATTTAATAATTGCTACATATGATTCAGTAACTTCTATAAATGATTTAATAACTGCTACGTATGATTCAGTAACTTCTATAAATGATTTAATAACTGTTACATATGATTCAGTAACTTCTATAAATGATTTAATAACTGTTACATATGATTCAGTAACTTCTATAAATGATTTAATAATTGCTACAAATGATTCAGTAACTTCTATAAATGATTTAATAATTGCTACATATGATTCAGTAACTTCTATAAATGATTTAATAATTGCTACATATGATTCAGTAACTTCTATAAATGATTTAATAACTGCTACGTATGATTCAGTAACTTCTGTAAATGATTTAATAACTGCTACGTGTGATTCAGTAACTTCTATAAATGATTTAATAACTGCTACATATGATTCAGTAACTTCTATAAATGATTTAATAATTGCTACATATGATTCAGTAACTTCTATAAATGATTTAATAACTGCTACGTATGATTCAGTAACTTCTATAAATGATTTAGTACCTACAATAAATGACTCAGTATCTTCTATAAATGATTTAGTAACTACAATAAATGACTCAGTATCTGCTATAAATGATTCAGTGTCTCCTATAAATGATAGTAACTGCTATAAGTGACCCAGTATCTGCTATAAATTATTCAGTATCTACTATAAATGATTTAGTAACTGCTATAAATGATTCAGTATCTACTATGAATGATTAAGTAACTGCAATAAATGATTCAGTGACTGTTTAAAATGGTTTAGTACCTATTATAAATATCTCAGTATCTCCTGTGAATGATTCAGTAACTGATATAAATGATTCATTGTCTACTAGAAATTATTCTATAACTAGTAAAAATTATTTAGCGGTTTCTAAAAACTGAAATATAGTAGAGAATATATGTTACTTGAATATATGTTACTTGGGTTTCTGTTATGAGATAGAAGTGTCTGTTATTAAAATAGAGCTGACTGAAAAATCACATACAGCGCTGAGCTAACCCGGATAGCTTGATGCTAACATAGCTAAATACCAAAAAAACATTTATTTACCGCAAAGTCTTTATTCTTTTAAGCCCCACCAGGGGTATTTTAAGTGGCTGGTAAGCTCCATGCTAGTTCAAAATCAGTGTTGGTTTAAGCTCTGTGTTAAACACACACTTTACTGATGTGCTTTCCTCATTATTCACTATGTATGTTGTAAGCTGCTGGTTTCTCTACAGATGCTCATTTCACCCCATTATCCCCTTCTCTTTCATCAGGTTAATGATCAGGTTTCACCCTTTATAGTCTCGCATTCTCGCCGAGCTCTTTTATCTTTGGCCTTTGTCTGACCCTCCACTGTCATTGGTAGAGAAGTGTCCGTCATTTTTCCTGATTGGTTACTGAAAGAAAAGGCCTCAAGCCTACTCGTCTTAGCCTAACTGAGTCCAGGGCTGTTTCAGAGTAGTGTTATGAACACCTGGGTTCTGTTTATGTCTATAACTTGAGGAATTTCACATGTGTGTTTGACAAGATCAGCTGTGTTTCCTTTTAACTATCTGACTGACCTTTGAGTTTCAGTTTCATTAGATCACACGCTTACCTGCTGTTTTCTTTGATATCACATCAGACTCACTCGTAGTTTGGCCCGTGGGTAAAAGGTTGGATCACATTTTGCATGATGTAATCTGAACATCATCGGTGTGAGAACTGCTGTTAATGTCTTGAACCCAAGACTTATTTTGTAACTGCTATTATTGATTCAGTATAGTTATAGTTTAGTAACTACAATAAATGATTCAGTAATTACTATGAATGATTCAGTAACTACTGTACATGATTTAGTAACTGCTGTAAATTGTTTAGTAACTACAATAAATGACTCATTATATACTATAAATGATTCAGTATGTGCTACACATGATTCAGTAACTGCATTAATAGTTATGAATGATTCAGTATCATTATAATTGATTCAGTTTCTACTATTAAATTAGTATACGATAAATAATTTATTAACTGCTTCAAATGGTTTAGTGCCTATTATAAATATTTCAGTATCTACTGTAAATGATTCAGTGACTTAAATAAATGATTCAGTATGTGCTATACAGGATTTAGTAAATAACTAAAAAATGAATCAGTATCACTATAACTGATTCAGTTTCTACTATAAATTAGTATACTATAAATGATTCAGTAACTGACATCAATGATTCAGTAACTCACGTCTGATTCACCAACATATGTGGTTTGAGGTCAAAGGATGGAAGTAAAGATTTAAAGGAACTTTAATGAAAACTGAAATGTTTCCCTTACCTCAAAAGCAACTGATGAACCAAGACAAGTTGTGCTAATAGGTGTAGCTAATAGGTAAAGTAAGCTTTTAGCTTACCAGTTAGCATTGTAACCTACATGCCCAAAAGAGCATGTTAAAAGAAATAAGTATACTTTTTTAATGGAGAAGATATTTGATGACTATTGGCTTCTATCATTTGTTAGCAGCATTAGCCATGTATCTCCAGTGCTGTTAATTAGATAACTAAACCAGTGCTTTAAGCGACTGCCATACAGTCAGCATTATTGTGTTTTGAATTCCCGATAGCTCAGCTCACCTAACTAAGCTATTTAAACTGCAGAGAACCTTGTTTTTTTATTTGTATTTAGATACATTGTATCTATTATCTATGGTTAAAAAAAAAACCCACATTTTGATTGGTGAAGAAGTTACCTGTCTTTTGTTTTCGGTTCTGTTTAAAAGGTAAATGCTATGAATCACTGCACCTAAGATTCTACAACATTGGGGAGTCATGGGGAAGAATCCGCCTGCGTAACGTGGAGCTATGCAAGTGCCTCAGTGAAGGGGTCTCCTGTGAACGTGTACGATACAGAGGTAAAATACATACATACCCACCCCCCCTCCAGAACAGACACTTCACCTCTGAGTAGTGCATTTATTCTACCTTTCTGGGTGTGTCTCCACATAGTCTGCCAGAGCAATCCCTGTCAAAATGAGGGCATCTGCAGAGTAATTGAAGCCACAAAGGAGGAGGTGTGCGCCTGCAGTCGAGGATACAGTGGACCACACTGCAGTATCAGTAAGTACCTACAAACAATGGAATGTTATCATAGTAAGACAGTGCTTTCAGTGGTCTTGCTCTGTTGAAAAATTGACATGGGTCTTACACTGCTTGCCATCAGCAGCAGGAGCCAGAGGGAGCACAATTGGCCTTGCTCTTGCCGGGTGGGTAGAGGGCTCTCTCACTCCCCACATAACTTCAGTGGGATGCTAGCCGTTGCTTCAGTGCTGGGTACCAGGTGCTTTCCTTTGAGTGCACTGGTTGCCCTGTGACGTTGCCTCGGCGGCAGTTCGAAAAGAGGCGGTGGCTGGTTATGCATGTGTAGGATGTGTAATCTTCACCCTCACTGTGTCAGGAGCATTACATGTGATAAGGGGAGAGTACTGTAATTGGGTTGACTAATAGCCTTTTTAAAATTGGGGAGGGAAATTGAAAAAAAAGAAAATTGAAAAAAAGAAAAGTGTAAAAACCACCCAATGCCTTTACTAATGCTGGGATAAACTAGTATTCAACACTGTAATAAATGAACAGTGTTAATTATCAGCACAGTGTCAGACATCCCACCTCTCCAGGAAGTTCGGGGAGTCTCCTGCATATTGGTAGCGGCTCTCTGAAGCCCACCAATGAGCCTGAAGCTCCTAGGCAGAGTGCTCAGGACAGGGAATATTACAGAAGCCCTACATGATGATACAGTACCAAGTTTGCCCGAAAGGGTGAATGTGGCATCCAGCCCACCCTCGTTATCGGCCAAACAAACAAACCCAGCCCTGACCCAGGCCCAGTGTTGTGATATAGAGGCCAAATGTTTTGTCAGACCCTGCCAAACTCAAATTGAGTACTAGACCTCTACTTAATGGCCCCTTTCACCGAGAAGGCCTACAAGGTCAGTTCCACTATTGCCCCAGTTGTAACATTCGCCTGTCTGTGCGTGTTTGTTTAGGACCTGATGAAACATGCTACAAGGACACTGGCGTGCATTATCGCGGCACCGCTAACACTACACTCTCCGGCGCCTCCTGTCTGCCCTGGAACTCTGACCTGCTGTATGATGAGGTCACCGTAGACAATGTTTACGACACCGCTGTAACAGGACTGGGTGATCATTCATTCTGCAGGTTAGACCACATTGCCATCTACTATGTTTGATACGCACCAGGCGAACCTTCCTGGTACCTTCTTGTGAACTCCCCTACTCTCTGTGTTATGCAACATAATGGGTAGAATTGTAAATTTTATCAAGAAGATATATCTGTGTTGTATACTATGATAACATTAAGTACATTGTCATGACCTCCTCCACGGTCCCATGTCACTGCGCTCAAATGGATGTATTGCTTAACATCCATGCCAATGTAAAGGACGCATGAAAGTATGAGGGCCTTTATGTCTACATTTTTTCTTCTTCTTTAGTGGTGAAGGTCTTCTTTAGCTTACCAGGGCCTTTATGGTTACCAAGCTCACCAGTTCTCTCTTTCTTCTTAATAATGTTCCAAACAGTTGATCTTGAGAAGATTAGGGTTCGGACTCCTTCTGTATCTTCACTAATGAAACCATTAACCACACCTGAGTAATCACAAACATATGTGAAGCCCTATGGCCCAAACATCACGTTGCCTTAAAAAGGGGGGCTAGGTATAAAAAAGACTATAAAATGTATAAAATACCCTTTATTAAAGTAGGTCAATATGCACTTTAACCCCTTAAACAGCCTATGGTGTGCCGATGGGCACCTTCTATTACCAGAGAATAGACTCACCAGTTTGTACAGAAACCCCTGTGGTTACTGAGCAATGCAAATTAGTGTGTAATACGCCTTTGGGTTCCCATTTTAGCGATCTTTTAGCGAGCCGCCAACCGCTTACCGCACAGCTTGATTTAGTGTGTGTCAGTGCGTCTTTGCTATCATAACGACGGGAAAAGTATGCCTGGTATCATTGTTGTGAGTGAGTGTGTGGTTGCTGGGTGATTGTGGCTGACTTTATTTTCTGCCGATTTGAGTATGCATGGTTGTTGTGTGACTTTGGCTGACTGTATTAGCTGCTGATTGGGCGCGCTGAAAGTGAGTGACTGTACTGGTTGCTGATTCAGTAAGTGGTTGACACACAGGAACCCTGATGATGACAAGCTGCCATGGTGCTACACATTGAAGGACGGGGCAATTTACTGGGAATACTGTGATGTACCATCTTGTCCCAGAAGGCCGTGTAAGTAAAATTACAAAAACCTTTGCCTTAGGAGCCGATATCATTATCAGCCCACAACTAAAGCTTACTATGGTAATAATTGGCCTTGCAGGTCCGTTTGTGTCTTACATGCTGTCATATATGTCTGATATTAATGAATCTCAACTGCCAAAAGTATTTCCTTTAGTCCAACGTCTTTCCAAAAAAAAGTAAAGAGACATTCAAGTAATGGGGATTTAAATTACACATGAATTCAAGTCCTTTCTTCCCTTGATATCTTGCTTGAAACAGGATACTGAACAATGGGATTTGCTAACCCTCTCGCTGTGTGGAAGGATCAATACAATTAAGATGAATGTGATATTTGTTTCAGAGCGTTCCTATTTTTTGACCAGTTCAGTGGTATGGTGCTCTAAAATCTACGTAAATTTACTATTAGGCAGCTAACATTAGATCATTGTTGTACTGGATGGAAAATGTTGAGGGTTCTGACACCCCCATGTGGGTAATCTTGGAAGACTCCAGTCTCCCATGGGAAAAGTATATCTCCTATTACAGCAATAATCAGTACACATCTGGGACCAGTTTAAGCTGTCATTGTCAATTGGCAGTGCCTCACTGTTCACTCTCATAGCTATATGTATATATATATATATATATATATATATATATATATATATATATATATATATATATATATATATTGTATCCCCTTAATATTAAATAATGTATTTAATATCTGGTCTAGGAATGAAATTTCATCAGTACAGTACCTTTAAATAGATCATAATTGTGCATTCTTTGGAAAATTGGTAAACAAAGTCAATAATCCTAGATCACATTTTATATAATATGTTTACATACTAACATCTACAGAGCTCCGTACCCTCGCGTTTTTGATTGTTTTCCTTTATATCCCCCTATATCATTAGATTTCATGTTTAAACTGCGGCCAATCTTCACGCGATCTGTATGTAGGGTATATGTAGCTTCTCATTTAATATAATCTGACAACTTTAGTTGATCTTAAAAACAGAGGAAAGTTCCACTACATGTCCAGATGTTTGTGGACACACCTTCTAATGAATGCATTCAGCTACTTTAAGCTTCACCCATTGCTCATTGCATAGATGTGCAAATGCACACACATCTTGAGCTGTGGAGCACGGGACCTGTGTTCTCTGGACTGATGGTTAGTGCTCCATTTAATGAGGTGGGGTGGTGATCATCCAACATCCTGAACATCCCTGGACAGATAGAGTAGAATAAACTCTTTTTTAACCCCCTTGATTTCAGAAGAAACAATGAATCAGCAGGTGTCCCAGTACTTTTGTCCATATAGCATTTATACAAAAAGAAATAAATCATGGTGGATACAGTTTACTAAACAGCACTATAGGACTCAAACAATGCAAAAATCCCCTCAAACATAAAGCACCTTTTGACTACATTTTCGAAATGGGTTCAACACGACATGACATGTCAATACATTTCTTCATAACTTAATTTCAAAAGGAGTTGGACACACACATACACACAATCCTGAACCGGCACTAAATAAACACTGCTGCAATTCTAGAGGAGCTACAGCGCATCAGAGCTGTGAGGCTTTCTCTGAATGAATGAAAAGCGATGATGGCCATTCTTTGTCCACAAGCACAAACATCAGAAGCCGCGTTCTGCAGAATTGGTCTTAATTGGGTTCACAGGAAAGACTTGTTCAAGCAAGTTGCCCAAAAATATTACACAGTCGAAAGTCTTCAAAGCGATCATTTTGGACATTTACAGTGGAATCATTTCAGTCAGCGTCTTTGGTTTTGGGTTTCGGGCTGCTGGGGTGTTAACTTTACCTTAGCCTGTTGCAAGCACACTTAGTGCAGTGCTTGAAAGTTAGTGAATCCTTTCGTATTTTCTAGATTTCTGTATAAATTTGACTTAAAACTACATCAGATTTGCACACAAATCCTAAAGGTAGATAAGGAGAAGCGAATCTAACAAATGAGACAAAAATATTTATTAGACTCATTTATTTACTGAGGAAAATTATGCAATATTACATATCTGTGAGTTGGGGGGTGGGGGGGGTCGGTTGCAAATACATTAAATTAGTCTAAATACATTGACATGTTCATTACACTGAAAGAGGCTTTGAATAGTCCCATAAAGAACCATGATTGATAGAGAGGTGAAGAACCTTTTTTTATTTGTTGAATTTCCACTTTGTTTCTCCCAAATTGGTCCTGTCAGTTAACCCACCTGTTGTAGCTCCTCCTAGCACTAGCAATGCAACCGACAATAGGAGGGTAAGGACTTAACACGTCTCCTTCAATGTGGCATCGCCAGGCAGGTGATTTGCTCGGAGGACAGCATTGGTTCCCCGAGGGGAGAAAACATCATTAACCCACCTAAAGAGGTCTCCGACACCACTGAGCCATGTGAAAAACCTTTAAAAGATCTAAAGAACCTTCACTTGAACTTAGGGTTCTTTGCCAAAGTAAAGGTTCTGATCAGATTTGTGTTTTCAATGCCTTGTACCAAAATAATCAAACTGATTCAAATCCCAGTGGAATTTCCTCATGTGTTCTTAAATCATGGTAAGATTCAATAATGCACTGAATCGTTTATAATGAATCATGATCCATTCAAGTCATTATGATTCTTCTGTTCCGTAGCGGGTCGTGGAGTTTCTGTATTGGAGCTACCTGGTCCGAGTACGTCACCCACCCCTGCGCCGGGTCCCACGGCAGGCTGTGGGCGGAGGCATGCGAAGCGCGTTCCTCGCGGGCGGATTATGGGTGGGACGTCTGCTCTGCCCGGCTTTCACCCCTGGATGGCAGCGCTGTACATCGGTGAGGAATTCTGCGCCGGCAGCCTGGTCTCATCCTGCTGGGTCATATCCGCCGCTCACTGCTTCTTACGCAAGTATGGGTGTGTGTGTGTGTGTGCCATGTCTGTGCGCAGGGTGTGTTTGGGGGGTGGGGGGGTGCTACATAATATAATGTTATATAGTATATATATGTGTGTGTGTGTGTGTGTGTGTGTGTGTGTGTTTGTAGGGCTAGTGTGGGTGTGATACTAAAAGACACCTGAAAGATACTGATCTTTCAGAACTCTATAATTTCCAAATGAGTCTATGACAAATCTGTTCATCTAAACTGTGGTGCTATGTCCAGATGAGTCGCTGTGCTTGTGTGTATTAACAGAGGCCTTAAAGTGCTCTAGCCTTTTTAAATGTACAGTTGTGGTCAGACGTTTACTTTTGCAATTATCATGAAGATGAATGTCATGCCAATGCTGAGTGTCTGAGCTCTTTGGACTTTCCCATTCTTCAGTGTGTTGCTTAATCAAATGAGTGCTGTCTAACAAACCCTTTTTATGTGGGCACAGATAAGCTAACAGCTGTAGTCAATCATGATCACAAGTCAAGTGAAGTTAAGAGAGCTTGGCTTTTGGCAAGTTAAAAGTTGTGTGTTGATTTGTAGTACTTCATAATCAACATAAATCAGCCTATAGGGTTAGGCTTAGGTATAGGTTACTAAGCTTTAGAGGTTAGGTTAGCATGGTTAAGGTTGGGTTAATGTTAGGGTTAACATTAGATATTGTAGAGATTATGGTTAGCATGGTTAAGGTTGGGTTAGAGTTAGGGTTAAGATTAGAGATTGTAGAGTTTATGGTTAGTATAGTTAGGTTTAGGTTAGGGTTAAGATTAGAGATAGTAGAGATTATTGTTAGTATAGTTAAGGTTAGGGTTAAGATTAGAGATAGTAGAGATTATTGTTAGTATAGTTAAGGTTGGGTTAAGATTAGAGACAGCAGAGATTATGGTTAGTATGGTTAGGTTTAGGTTAGGGTTAAGATTAGAGATAGTAGAGATTATGGTTAGTATGGTTAGGTTTAGGTTAGGGTTAAGATTAGAGACAGTAGAGATTATTGTTAGTATAGTTAGGTTTAGGTTAGGGTTAAGATTAGAGATAGTAGAGATTATGGTTAGTATGGTTAGGTTTAGGTTAGGGTTAAGATTAGAGACAGCAGAGATTATGGTTAGTATGGTTAGGTTTAGGTTAGGGTTAAGATTAGAGATAGTAGAGATTATGGTTAGTATGGTTAGGTTTAGGTTGGGGTTAAGATTAGAGACAGTAGAGATTATTGTTAGTATAGTTAAGGTTGGGTTAAGATTAGAGACAGCAGAGATTATGGTTAGTATAGTTAGGTTTAGGTTAGGGTTATGATTAGAGACAGCAGAGATTATGGTTAGTATAGTTAGGTTTAGGTTAGGGTTAAGATTAGAGATAGTAGAGATTATGGTTAGTATGGTTAGGTTTAGGTTGGGGTTAAGATTAGAGACAGTAGAGATTATTGTTAGTATAGTTAGGTTTAGGTTAGGGTTAAGATTAGAGATAGTAGAGATTATTGTTAGTATAGTTAAGGTTGGGTTATGGTTAGGGTTAAGATTAGAGATAGTAGAGATTATGGTTAGTATGGTTAGGTTTAGGTTAGGGTTAAGATTAGAGATAGTAGAGATTATGGTTAGTATGGTTAGGTTTAGGTTAGGGTTAAGATTAGAGACAGTAGAGATTATGGTTAGTATGGTTAGGTTTAGGTTAGGGTTAAGATTAGAGACAGTAGAGATTATTGTTAGTATAGTTAGGTTTAGGTTGGGGTTAAGATTAGAGATAGTAGAGATTGTGGTTAGTATGGTTAGGTTTAGGTTAGGGTTAAGATTAGAGACAGTATAGATTATTGTTAGTATAGTTAGGTTTAGGTTAGGGTTAAGATTAGAGATAGTAGAGATTATGGTTAGTATGGTTAGGTTTAGGTTGGGGTTAAGATTAGAGACAGTAGAGATTATTGTTAGTATAGTTAGGTTTAGGTTAGGGTTAAGATTAGAGATAGTAGAGATTATTGTTAGTATAGTTAAGGTTGGGTTATGGTTAGGGTTAAGATTAGAGATAGTAGAGATTATGGTTAGTATGGTTAGGTTTAGGTTAGGGTTAAGATTAGAGATATTTGTGGTTTGTATGGATATGATTAGAATTTAGATTAGAGTTAGTAGGATGATTTCAGTCTTCTAGTCTTCTACTTCTTCTAGTAAATGTGTGTAGAAGGTACAAAAATGCAAAAATCAGTAGAGGTGCTCAATAATATAGTAAAACGGGTGTGTGTGTGTGCTGTGTAAAGTGCTTGTTCTGTGGATGTTCTTTAGATGTACTGATAAAATGCTCTCTCCCTCTTTCTTTCTCTTTCCCTCTGCCTCTGCCATTCTATCCTTCCATCCAATTTCTCTTTCTTTCCTCCTCTCTTATTTCTTTTTCAGTCCATTGGCATCAACAGTACGTGTAGTTCTTGGCCAGCATTTTTTCAATGATACGGGTCCCAACACTCAAACGTTTGGCATAGAGAAGTATGTTTTCTACCGCAACTACGTTCAGTTCAACCCAACCTTACACGATATTGGTAAGTTATTAATAAGTTTTAAATGTAGCTCATCCACACAACAATTTACAAATATGGACAAAAGTA
This sequence comes from Salminus brasiliensis, assembly GCF_030463535.1. NCBI lineage: Eukaryota > Metazoa > Chordata > Actinopteri > Characiformes > Bryconidae > Salminus > Salminus brasiliensis. The sequence goes on along the minus strand of NC_132901.1, from coordinate 17,920,422 downwards.
TTCGCCCAATACATTCCCAATGCTCATTCATTGTTTCTTCCAAAATCAAGGATATTAAAAATGTTTATCTTACTTCTGTTGGAGTAATGGTCACTACTACCCAGGGAGGGCTTTCTACTACTTTTTGGAGCATTGCTGTGAGGATTTGACTGCTTTTAGCAAGGTTAGGACATTGAATAATCACCACCTCACCTCATCATCAATTCCCCAACTCATCCTAAAAGTATTGGATAGAGCACCATCAATGTTTGGGGGGCTGGTCTGGGCCTGGCGAATTTGCATATTCGTGTCAGCAATGGGTGCAACTTAGTAGCTGAATGCGTTCATTAGAAGGGGTGTCCACAAATATTTGGACATAGAGTGTAGATGTGAGATAGACTGTGACAGCCTGTTTGAGGTTTTGTATGCGTCCTTCATCAGCATCAAGTACCCACACATTCCTGTACCTTCATTATTCTTTCGCTTCTCACTCATTCCTTTCCTCTGAATAATGTTATCCCTCACTTCACAGATAAAGCTCATTTTACATTTGGGCATGTTTAGTTACTATATAACCATCAAAGAATCCAGGTGTTTGTTCAAAGCAATGGCTCAGCCAACAGAGGTCAGTTTTCCTCAAATGTGCCCCAAATACAGTCACATCAGCCAAGACGGGTTGGGTTATGTGAAGTTTGCTTCTTAGGCTGGATGCCCAAACTTTGACACACTTGCCTGGAACCACATTATTAGTTCTGAACAAAAAGTCAGGATATATTTACACATTTGGATTAACACATTTCCTCATAAGGAATTTTCTATGGAATCTGACACTACCACTTTTCCGCCCATTAACATGCAGCACTAATGTGAGCTGTGTGTGTGAAGGTGTGCTGAATCTGACAGTAAATGTACTCAGTGATGTTCTCAGCTTTTGATTGATCATCATGACAAACACACATTTATGCTAAAGTCAAAATTCACTTTACTTTCTTGCAAAGGATTAAAAGCTTTAATGCGGAACAGTTCTGAACAAGGCTTAGCCAGCAAGAGTGAAAAAATACATCTTAACAAAAAGTTAGATATATGTTGAGGTTTCTAAACCTTGGATGCCTAAACTGTCACACACTTGTCTGGAACCACATTAAGTTGTTGAATAATCTCAACCAGACTTGCTTATGTAGTTTCTGAAAGAATCATAAGCCTATTCAGGCATATAAATTATATAGGATTGGATATCAGCTATATTAAATTGGACCCACTTCCAGTCCTTTGTCTCCCCACTTCGCTTATGCCATTGTCACAGAAATGCCATAAAGGGATATTATTCAGCTTCTATCAGTGGTGGATGTTTTAATGTTTTAATGTTTTAATTCAGACACTACAAAATAAGGTAATTTTACAGTTTTAATTGGCAGCCTATCTTATATTACCTAAGTGGTGTGATCATATAATCTGTGGGTCATGCCTCTGTGTTCTCCCTCCACTTTGCATCAACTGCAGTCAAAATCACACAACCCCTAGAAGCCATTCACAGACAGTTTCCTCATTTAAACTTTCCGGAGTACTAATCACTTTCACCTTTCTTCTATTCTACTCTTTGTTTATATCGTCACTGTTCAATGAAAAACATGTTGACTTTTCAGGAAAGGGCACAAATGGTCTTAAATCTGAATGAAAGTCTATTTTAAAAAATAGTCGGTTAGAGCATTTCTATTGGTCTGTTCACCTCAACATTACACTATGAAAATACTAAGAGAGCTTGAACTTGATATTGGCTAATAATCATTAGTCATTAGACTTAATCAGACTTCCTCTATGAACTTAAGGACTTAAGACACTTCAGATATTTCACATTATTTTCCATGTAAGGGCTGAATAAAAACCTTTGGAAAGTAATAAAGGTCACTGGGCCAGATTAACATATTTGCAGATTATTAGATATATTTGGAGTAACACATTTCTTCATAAGGCAGTTTTTCTACGGAATCTGACACTACCACTTTTTCGCCCATTAACATATTTCACTGATGTGATGGCTGAATCTGACGGTAAATGGTTCTCAGGTTTTGAAGCATGTTTTCATTGATCATGATGCCAAACATCACATCTATGCTTGAGGCAAACTTTAGGATTAAGAGCGTTAATGCGGAACGGTTCTGAACAAGGCTTAGTCAGCAAGACTCCTGCCAATACGGGACCTCATTCACCAATATCTTCCTAAGAATGTTCTCGAATTAGTTTTTAACAGTCAGATATATGTTGAGGTTTCTAGACCTTTACAGCCCTGCTCTTATAATAATGAATCCCGTTGTCCTCATAAACTGAACAAATCCCAGTTAAGAAACCACTAGTGAATGTCAGAATCTTGGTGAAAAAGCATATGTGGGTTTAGAACAAGGCATGTGAATGAGGCATATTGGTCTTTAATGCATCTCTTCAGAAAAAAAAAAAACGTAAGTTCTCGAGTACTCGCTTAAGAAAGTCTAAAGATTTACTTTTAAACACACTTTGTGGTTTTCTTAGACAGGCCATTTGTAACTTTCATGCCTTTCATGCCTCATTTTACAGCTTATTATAAACAACACAATACACATTTTCAATTTTCCATTATTCAGTTAAATCCATGTAGTGAAGCACAAAGTAGAGGAATAACAATAAAGATAAAAAGAAAAATCATGAAATAACGGTGAGAGAAGAAAGTCCTCCCTGGAAATATCTCTACTCTGTGTCCAAATATTTGTGGCCCCCTCTTCTAATAAATGAATTACCCATTGGTCCATGTAGAATAGCACTGCTAATAGAATAGGACTCAGATAAACACATATAAATACAGTATTTCTATTGGTCTATTTATTCAGAATCATTAACACACTGTGTAGAGCAAATTATGTTTTCATTGGACAGCAGCGCAATACCTGTTCAGTTCACCTTCTACCTGGCAAAGTATTGCCAAGATCTGTTGCACATCGAGTGCTATTTCTCATTTTTATTGGCCTTAGTGTTTTGATCCCAGCAGATTAGTACTGCTAATGGAATAGGACTCTCTGGAGCAGATAAACATGAACCTATTGACACCATGTCTAATGCCCCACCCCTCGAAGCATTGAGCTGTGCAGCAGTGGAGCTGTGTTCTTTGGAATGATGGTGCTCCTGGGAAGAGTTGAGATGAGGTGGCATGGTGACCATCCAACATCCTGACCACACTAATGCTCTTGTCGATGCATGCAATTAAATCCTCTCAGCAAAGCCCCCTGGACAGTAGACAGTTACTTCAACAAAAGCTGGATAAACATATTTTGATCATAGATTTTGAAAGAAACAATGAATAGGCTGGTGTCTCAATACCTTTGTCTATATATTGTATAATTACAGCACTTCTGAGAAAAAACTCCACTTTCAATCTTGTTAAATTAGACATTCATTCTAGTAACTATTCTAGTAACACAAAACTAAACAAACATTTAAAAATGACACAGTGTCCAGGTTTTCTCTTAATGCCAGTTAACCCACCTGTTCGTTGCTCCTCCTATCACTAGCAATGCCCCCAACACTAGCAAGATAAGGACTTTGATACAGCCACCTCCTCTTTTCTAAACCTTCTCATTTCTGCCAATGTGGCATCACCAGGCAGCTGACACACTTGAGGAAAAGCATTGGGTCACCAGCTCTGTCCCATCAGCTAACAAACACCTGTGCTGGCCAATATTGCTTTAAGGGGAGCGTTGAGGGGAGAGAGCACCTTATACCCACCTGGAGAGAGCGTGACCAATTGTGCTCTCCTGGACTCTGGCTGCTGATGACAAAACAACATGGCTCAGGATTCAGACTCTCAGCCCCCAGGCCATAGTGGCAGCACTTTAGACAGCTGAGCCACCCGGAGCCCCACAGATTACTTTCTTTTGTGAATCTCAACCCCTGCTGACTTAAAGGTTTTTGTTACTTTTTAGCTGCATTAGCCTCATATCACCAGTGTAAAACTAAAAAACGTAAACAAGATACCAACAATGTCCTTGCAAGGGCAAAGAAAAAAGCTCATATGGTGAGACTGACTTTGCAAAACTTTTTTTCCCAGGCTCTTGTCATATTTAAAGTGCTAACACTGCTATTGCATGTAAAGTTAGCTTTAACAGTGCATGGCTGCAGCATAGTGATTTATTAATAGTACAGCAAGCTCTCAGCAGCTAGTCCTGAGACTTTTGTTCTGCATAAGACACAAACGAAGAGGTTATGTGAAGAAGAGGTTATGTGAAGCAGAGGCTATGCTCACAAGCAGGCTGCATATTTACACAGGAAGATTTCATAAACAAAAGAAGGACCACAAATAAAATTATATTCCAAACCTCAGACATACAAGTGATGTTAATGTTCAGACTATTTGATTTGAATGTCGGCTTAAGTGCCCATTAAGTAATGGCTTGATGGCTAATTGCTGAAGCTTTTAGAGCATAAAAATGTAGAGACAGACTTAACAACACAATAGAAGTGGGCTAAGATATTTATTTACATTTGTAGCATTTGGTAAACACTCTTATCCAGGGCAATGTACAGAGTAATTATGTCATAGAGCTATTGTTAGAAGTTATGCCCAAGAACTTACACAGAGAATATACAGCATGCATTATTAATATGGTAATAGTAATATGGTAACTTCACAAGCGTCGGACCGTGCCAAACCATGCCGAACCGTGAGATCCAAATCATGGTGTGAACCGAATTGTGATTTTTGTGTATCTTTACACCTCTACCATAAACCTAAACACTCACTTGTGTGCGTCTGTGGCTGCGGCCTGTAGCTCATGGCTGTAGTAAATATGCTAGAAGAACTGACTAGCGTATGGATCCACATGAGCATCAGATTACGCAAAACCTAAAAAAGGATTTTGCATCAGAATATCTGGACTGACATTTGCCTCCTCCTCCATGTGCAAACAGCCAGTGCCTCTTTTTGACCTGCAGTGTAATGTGAAGTTGTTGGGCAAACCAGCATGCTTGGAGGAAAGTGCAGGGTACCAGTTCTGACGCATCGGCTAGCAGACGCATCGCCCGTGCTGGCCAGCAGCCCACAGAAGCTATCTGGGAAGAGGAAGACCCATCTACCTCAATTGTGCTCAATCAGACTCCAGCAGCTGATGGCAGGCACTTTAGTCCCCCCCCTGCATTTTCTGTTTAGGTGCCTGTCAATTTCCAGCAGAGCAGTCTTACTGTACAGTCCACTCAGACTTAAGCAACAGAATTAAGCAACACATAAGAAGCCCCATCCGAAGGCTTAATATCCCTTGAGAGGGCTTAGAGGGGGTAAATGCAGGGGACACTTGTGGATGTTCCTGTTCCAGTTTTTTTTGCTCAAACTCTGTATGTTTCTGGGTTGACAGTGCTGGTGAAGCTGAAGAAGGTGAATGGCCGCTGTGCTCGCAAGTCTCAGTTCATTCGGCCTATCTGTCTGCCAGAAAGGTTCATGACGTTCCCCGACTACACATGCTGCACCATTACAGGCTGGGGACACATGCAAGAGAGTGAGTGGGCACACACACACACACACAAACACACACACACACACTTGTGCATTTACTTGTGTAAGTTTACATTGCTACCGTACTCTCTTCAAAACACGGTTCGTCTACATAGGTATTTACTAATGGCAGTAATTCATGTCGAACCTTAACACCTCAAAGCGTAAATGGTAATTTGCCTGAATAACATGTCCATTGCATTGAAACCCTTTTGTTTTCATTACTATGTAGAACCACTGAAGTTTACTTTGGAAAATTCCTTAGATATCATCAAGTCTAAAATATCTTAGGTATATGTTCGGGAATGTACTTCCACTTTTACTTGAGTAAGATTTTGACAAAGTGCTCATACTTTTACCTTAGTACGTTTCTAACTGTACTTTACACCTCTAGTCTCATGGTCGTTTCATGGTCAGTCCGTTCTAAACCACTTCTCATCTCATGGCTTTGTAATTAATTTGTCAATTGAAATGTTTTAAATTAGTTAGTCAACTGAATCTGTGCAGGTCAACTGTGCAGGACCTGGTTCATGTACGTGTATAAATGGTTGTATGTGTTAGTCTAGCTATGTTCTAGCTCCTCATATTAAGAAAATATTGATATATCAACAAGACAAGTCAACCATATTCACCATGTAAGTCGGACACAGGTGGAATTTGGCCTCTGCCTTTAACCCATTTGTCAGTGAACACTCACACATACACACTAGTGATCAAACACACATAGTAACAGTGAGCACACATGCCCGGAGCGGTGGGCTACCATTGCTGAGGCGGCCGGGGAGCAGAGAGGGTGAAGGGCCTTGGTCGGGCTGAGCCCAGGTATCCAATCCACAACCCTGTCTGCCATATAGTGAGCCACCACTGCCCACCTTATCACAGTATTATGTTTTGCAATGCTGTATCGATGCTCAAACACTTTATGGAATTTTGATGAATAGTTTACATATAAAGGTTGGTTGGTGGCATTGGCTGGTGTTCATTTTGTGTTGTGTTTAAACCCGCCACCACTAGATGACCACTAGATGACCACTACTGTTATGTTAGTCTTCAGATCCTATTGTTCTGATTGGATAAAAAAAACATAAACTTTTCTTATACTTTCTTTTTGTACACACGTCCTTTAATACTATGACAGTTTCCCCAAAATTTGATTTACAGAAAAATATATTGCCATGCTTACAGTATCTCAGTATATCATAGTATATAAAATCATAACCCCTGTATGGTTACCAATATAGGTTCTTGCTATTATACAGCCCCACTTCGTAGGGACCCTAAAGGAACACATAAGCATTTGGAATTTTGTTGTTTTTTTAATATGGATGTGTGTATTTTTGTTAGAGGGGAACTCGTATTCTCACCTAAGAGAGGGAATGGTGAAGCTCATCCCATATGAGAAGTGTTCGGCTCCAGACGTGTATGGTTCGGAGGTGAGGCCGGGGATGCTGTGTGCGGGAAGTGACGCCTGTGTGGATGCCTGCCAGGTATGAGGCCTTCATTAACATTAATGTTAAGGTTTAATGGTAAGATTAATAATTCAGTATCCAGTATCATAATTTCATTATTTCTCTGTGCTTAGAAAAGTACAGTCACAAAAACAAGCATGAACTGCTTATTACAGAGCCTATGGAAAGACGTACATATGTGGTATGAAATATCATATGCCATTAAAATCAATGAAGATTTTATGATAACTATCAACAAGCACCCACACAGGGGTTCAGAGTGGTCCGCTGCCACTATGATTCTAGGCTCGTTGGTTCGAATCCCAGGTCATGCTGTGTGCCATCAGCAGCCGGAGTCTGAAAGGGCACAATTGCTCAGGGGTGGGTTGATGGCACTTCCTCCCCACATCGCTCCATTGTATCGGAATTGGTTGATCTGGTGCTTTCCTCTGAGTATGCTGGCTGTCTAGCGAGGCTGCATTAGCAGCAGATCGATAAGAGGCAGTGCCTGGCTTCACATGTGTCGGAGGAGACGTGCTAGTCTTCACCCTCCTAGTGTTGGGGCATTGCTAGTGAGGGAGGAGTTCTAGGTTTGGTAGAAAATGAGGAATTAGAAATCAATTAAAATAAATAAAATAAAATAAGCCAACCCTAACATGTTTCTGAGGTGTTTTTGTCAGTAAACAAAAACAAAAAGAAAGTGTTCAGCTGATTCATTAGCAAGTAGTTTGGGGTTGATCAGTGAGTGCATAGCGCCTCCTGTTGGCCAGACCGTTGCATAAACCAAGTCATATTTGTGCAAAATCCTGTAATATTGCTCTACTGCTTTAGTCCATGTGCAGCTTTCAGTTCCAGTGACGGTCCTGTATCTGTTAAAAAATAAATCATGGCTATTTTGTTGATCTTACCAGGAGGAGTTTGGGGGGGTGTAAACGGTATTATAAATAGCTGTAGCATAGCTGCCAACTGAGGGGGGGCATTGGGTCAACTTAACCACTTAAGAAGGATGGCAACACCCTGGTGCAAAGCAGGAGAAAAGGCATGATTATCACAATAGTGAAACCGCATTAATTATTTGAAATCATTATTTAATCAGCAGGGTTACGAACTACAGCAATAAGAAACGCTGTGCTGTTTCTATATCATGTGTGTGTTTCGCTCACTTGTTCTTTCCCCTACAAGCCAAATTCTAGGTACATTGCATTTGAGGTGTTTTCTAAATTAACTGCGGCAACAAAAAAATGTGAAACTTTGATTTCAGACCGTAGAAAGCTAATTGTCGTATAATATCTGGTAACCTAAGGACAGATGGACAAGTACAGTGACAGAAGGGACAGTACGGCAGGTTTGACGGCACATAAGTGATAAGCTACGAGCTACAAGCTAAGTACATTAAGGGGCATCACAAAACATTGTGATCTCCCAAAATAGACAGTTGGAAATAGGAGATTTTGGTCATGGATATTAAAAAAAATGTCACAAAAAAAAAAAAAACTATTTCCACTGTGGACTTTAGATGTCCATGAACATTAATAATAGGTCACCATTATATAATAATAGGTCACCAAGGAACAGATTTTTTCCACAGAGGATTAGAGGCCTTAATGAACATAATCAATAGGTAAACAAAAACAGTCCCAGTCTTAATAAGTCTTAATAGTTTAATAAATAATTTATTTGTTTTATAGTTTATATTATAGTTATACTAATAAATTGTCCTCTAAGTTTAATATGTTGTTCCCTCAAATTAATAAATTGCCCTCTCTGTGTAAAAAATCGTTCCCTCAGTTTAATAAGTCGTTCCCTCAGTTTAATAAATCATTCCCTCAGTTTAGTAAATCATCCCTTCAGTTTAATAAGTCGTTCCCGTAGTTTAATGAATCATCCCCTCAGTTTAATAAATCGTTCCCTCAGTTTAATAAGTTGTTCCCGCAGTTTAATAAATTACCCCTGTGTGAAAAAATAATTCCCTCAGTTTAATAAATCATTTATTTCCTCAATAAATTGTTACCTCAATTTAATAATCCATTCCCTTAAAGTCGTTCCCTCAGTTTCAAGGGGATACTTTAGAAGGGATACTTTAGTTGAACTGAACAGTTGATTAAATTAAGGATTGGTAAATTGAAGGTAGAATTTATTACATTTCCACTGTGGATTTTAGACGTCCATGAACATTAATAATAGGTCACCATTATATAATAATAGGTCACCAAGGAACAGATTTTTTTCCACAGCGGATTAGAGGTCTTAATGAACGTAATCAATAGGTAAACAAAAACAGTCCCAGTCTTTTTCATAGCAGATTTCAGACGTCCAAGGATGTCCAACATGGGTCACTAAAGGATCAGATGTTTCAAAACATCCGCTGATGATAACAATAGGGCACCAAAGACTGGCAGATTGTAGATGTTCATGGATGTTATTAATATTGTAGACGTTTATAACATGTCTCTAACCTACAGACTATTTTTAAACAGACTTTGAACATCCACGGACACTCTTTCTTCACGGAGTAGAGATCATGAACACTGCCAGAGTATCCCTTTAAGCATGAACTACATGAAGTGTGCCTTGCTGAAAAGGATGTTTGTGTGTGTGTGTGTGTGTGTGTCTGTGCAGGGTGACTCTGGTGGGCCGCTGGCGTGTGTGCGCGATGGTGTTAGTTTCCTGTATGGTATCATCAGCTGGGGTGATGGATGTGGAAGATCAGGGAAACCAGGCGTCTACACCAAAGTGCCGAAATATGCCGGCTGGATCAACCACATCATAAGGCCTAAAAAACAGACTGAAAACAAAGGACTTTCGTAGCATTTCCATGTGTGAACGGCACTGTCAGACCTGGTCTGTGAACTTGTGAAAAAATAGCTGTGAATGAAGTTCACATGAAGTATATGTATATGCTTTATGATCAAATAAATTATATTCAAGCCTTCAACTGTGGAGTAAAACTTCCAGACCAATGTTCTCATTTTAATAAATGATATTTTAATAAAATTATTAAAGATGTAGACAGTCAGGTCAGTTTAATAAGTATAAATCCGAGCGCAGGTCTTTTTTAATGGGTGTATTTAATACAAATATGTGACCAGCGAATCGACACCAGCTCCGGCATCTTGGCTTTGTTCCCCCCCCACCCGTTTTCACGTAAATCCCGCCCTCCCTTGCCGGGATTTGCTAGAGAAATCCAGCCACCTGCATTGTGATTGGCTAGAACGTGTGCGGACACAAACTTGTGGCCAATCCAAGCGCAGCGAGGGCGGGACTCTCGCGAATACGGGTAGGGAAAAAAGCACGGCGCCGTCGCCTGACGGTTTATTTTTGAAAGTGACCCGCGCGCAGCTGTTCCGGCAGGATGAAGTGAAGATGACGGATTCGGTGGTCGCAGAGGGACACGTTAAACTCAGAGACGGCAAAAAGGTAACGCAACCAAACCAGCGAGCTGGGAAAACACACCCGAATCATCCGTTTAGCTCGACTGGTTTGTTGACACGTTGCCCCGAGACTTTGCAGACCTAACTCTCTTCTTTCTGGTTGCAGTGGAAAAGTCGGTGGGTCGTCCTCCGTAAGCCCTCGCCTGTGGCAGGTAAGCTGACGGGAGCGCTGGCGTTATGGAGCGCCTGCCAGCACCAGCTTAACTATAGCTACAAAATCCAGTCCGGCTCCGTGTGTGTGACTGTAGCTAGAAACACGTTTCATGGCCTGTTTAGGTCTCTACTGTAATTGTAGCTAAATGCTCGAGTTTGACCACATGTAGCTGGCGCAGTATCTGTATACCTCTTTATGATCTATGTGTGTCTTGTAGGTCTGTATTCGTGCCCTCTGCAGCACACTGTGTAGGAACCAGGGCGGAATTTGATATTTGGCCCAACTGACAAAGTTGAATTTGATATGTCTCTCAGAGGTCTGAGTTCACCATAGTCTGCACTCAGAGAAATGTACAGAGACCCCAAAGTGTCGAGGTAGACAAGTAATAGACATAAACCGTAACCTCGAGGTTAACAGTCCACTGCCACGATTTAATAAGTTGTTCCCTCAGTGTAATAAAGCATTTCCTCAATAAATTGTTACTGCAGTTTAATAATCCATTCCCTCGGTTTAATAGGTTGTAGCTTCAGTTTAATAAGTTGTTTCCTCAGTTTACTAATTGTCCCCTCACCTTAATAAATCGTTCCTTCAGTTTAATAAATCGTTCCCTCAGTTTAATAAATCGTTCCCTCAGTTTAATAAATCGTTCCTTCAGTTTAATAAATCGTTCCCTCAGTTTAATAAATCGTTCCTTCAGTTTAATAAATCGTTCCTCCAGTTTAATAAATCGTTCCCTCAGTTTAATAAATCGTTCCTCCAGTTTAATAAATCGTTCCCTCAGTTTAATAAATCGTTCCTCCAGTTTAATAAATCGTTCCTCCAGTTTAATAAATCGTTCCCTCAGTTTAATAAATCGTTCCTCCAGTTTAATAAATCGTTCCCTCAGTTTAATAAATCGTTCCTTCAGTTTAATAAATCGTTCCTCCAGTTTAATAAATCGTTCCTTCAGTTTAATAAATCGTTCCTCCAGTTTAATAAATCGTTCCTCCAGTTTAATAAATCGTTCCCTCAGTTTAATAAATCGTTCCTTCAGTTTAATAAATCGTTCCTTCAGTTTAATAAATCGTTCCTTCAGTTTAATAAGTTGTTCCCTCAGTGTAATAAAGCATTTCCTCAATAAATTGTTACTGCAGTTTAATAATCCATTCCCTCGGTTTAATAGGTTGTAGCTTCAGTTTAATAAGTTGTTCCCTCGGTTTACTAATTGTCCCCTCACCTTAATAAATCGTTCCTTCAGTTTAATAAATCGTTCCCTCAGTTTAATAAATCGTTCCCTCAGTTTAATAAATCGTTCCTTCAGTTTAATAAATCATCCCCTCAGTTTAATAAGTCGTTCCCGTAGTTTAATAAATCATCCCCTCAGTTTAATAAATCATCCCCTCAGTTTAATAAATCATCCCCTCAGTTTAATAAGTCGTTACTGTAGTTTAATAAATCATCCTCTCAGTTTAATAAATCATCCCCTCAGTTTAATAAGTCGTTACTGTAGTTTAATAAATCATCCTCTCAGTTTATTAAATCATCCCCTCAGTTGAATAAGTCGTTCCCGTAGTTTAATGAATCATCCCCTCAGTTTAATAAGCCGTTCCCTCAGTGTAAAAAATAATTCCCTCAGTTTAATAAATCATTTATTTCCTCAATAAATTGATACCTCAACTTAATAATCCATTTTCTCAATTTAATAAATTGTCCTCTAAGTTTAATAAGTCATTCCCTCAAATTAATAAATTGCCCTCTCTGTGTAAAAGCTCATTCCCTCAGTTTAATAAATAATTTCCTCAATAAATCGTTACCTCAGTTTAAAAATCCATTCCCTCAAAGTTGTTCCCTCAGTTTCAAGGGGATACTTTAGAAGGGATACTTTAGTTGAACTGAACAATTGATTAAATTAAGGATTGGTAAATTGAAGGAAGTATTTATTACATTGAGGGATTCATTTATTAAATTGAGGGAAAGATTCATTAAATTGATGGAAATCTCTTTTTTGGGGGGCTCTGTAGAAATGTACATGTTTATGTGCTGTTTTATTTGCTTTCGTCAATGTTGTACTTTTGCTAATATTAATCCTATAACATTTTACTAGGTATGTTTAGTCAGCATCTCAGTGTGCCAATGTTAGTTGGAGTCTGGCTCAATGAGTCTCTGGAGTTTTATATTTGAGTATGTTATTTGGTACTATCATGTTCCCCATTCAGAACTTAGGCTGTCCCAGTTTAGACTATGTGTTGGATTACATTTAAAGAGACAGTTTGTGCTATACTCCAAAATAAAATCCAGCAAGAGCTACTCAGTGTGCGGATACACTTTTAAAAATAAAAGCAAGTGGCTCCTCAAGCAATACCACAGAAGAACCTTTATTGGTTCAATAAAGGACCATGTGTGCAGTAGTGATGCATGAGTGTGAAGAACATTTTAAACATCTGAAGAGTCTTTAGACCTTCATAAGGTTCTTCACAATCATACATCACTAATATAAACATGGTTCTTAAGGGAGATGGATGGTTCTTGTAGAGCATCACTCAAAGAACCATTTGAAGCACCCTTAATATAAAGAGTGTATGAGAGGCCTGGTAAGTGTTCATGTCAGGTTAAAGTGGTTTTGTGGGATTTGTCCACAAGCTGTACATTTAGTGCAGGCTTTCAGTGGGAGTTAGGAAACGTATGGTGTATGAAATCTGGTATCCTCGCCTCTCTATACAGAGTAAAGGCTTGTGGTGTTTGAGTGTGTCCTCCAGTAGATAGGTGTGTGATGGCGAGAGAGCCCACAGGTCATGCTGTTGATGCAACTGTTATGCCAGCTGTCCATGGTCATGCATGTGATGTGGTGGGTGAGGGAACTAAAGGGTACTGATGTTTTGTCAGTTGCATTTCGTAGGAGTGTGAACAATAGGCGTACTTGACGCCTGTCTCAGTTTGTCCTTAAACACAAACCTTAACACCCCCCCCCCCCGCCTTCCGTCTCATCTTTTCCCCCTCATCACCCCTCTCCACCTCCCAGACTGCCTGGTGTTGCTGGTGTCTAAAGAGCGTGGTGCGAAGGAGAGAAGCAGTGTGGTTTTGGAACACATTTGCGGTCTGGAGGCAGGATTGAGTGGAGAAGGAGTGGCCTGCACGCTGACCATCCTGTGTCTAAATCAGACCATCCAGCTGGGCTTTGACAGTAAGGACGCTCTACTGCCCTGGGACCTGAGACTTCACTACCACCTGGGGGAAGGTGAGCACAACTTTGTGAAATCAGTCAGAGGTTCCTAGTTCTTTGCATAGTTAGGGCTTCTTTGCCGCCTGTCACTCTTCAGTCTACCTGAAGAGCACACCACACACTGCCTCACAATGCAATGAATATCTAGAGTCTAAGAGAACTTGCAGTTTTCTTATTTCTGTCTTATTGTGGCTTTAAGCAGACCACACAGCACCAAGTTTAGAACAATAACTCAACTGCAGCCTGACAAAATGCTAAAGCTCAGCTCAGCAAAATTTAGTCTAATCTCAACTTGTCCAAGTCTGACCAACCCTAAATTATTCAGCTTGTTCCCAGCTGAAGCCCAAAAAAAAACCCTGTTTCAGCCCGGATTTAGTCTTTTTTTAATAGACTTCTTTGCCAATTTCAATCCACTTGCCGGGACTCTCACATCACACACAATGCCTCCTCCCAGACACGTAAGGCCTGCCAACAGTATATTTTCCAACTGCCACTAATGCAAAGTAAGTGGGGAACTAAACACACTTGGAGGAGAATGCTAACTGCCAGTTCTGGACATACACTCATCGTGCTAGGTGATGGAACAGATTCACTGGGAAAGTGGCATCAATGGGCCAATTAAAGGAACAGATTATAGCCTGGGAGAATTCTGTCTGAACCCTATTGTAGCCTGACAAAATCCTCTCATAACCCTGATGCAGTTCCTTAACTCCACTGAAGTCAATCTGTCTGAATATGACAAAATTCTTCACAAACCTGACTGAAGCCTGAAAAATATTATTTGAACCTCATGGTAGCCCAGCAAAATGGCAAAAATGACTAACCCAGAACTCAACATATTGGGCTCAAGAGAGAACAGATATTTGAACTCAATAATGACAGAACACAAAAACTGATGAAACTGTGCTGAGATGGCACCCATAAACACTGATCTAGAGTTTGTACCCAATAAGCAGACGTTGCCATTGCCTTTTTGTTGTTGTACTTTGAAGAGTGCAACTTTGAACGGCACATTCCAGCCATTAGTCCCATTAAAGCTACAAAGCAAGCACCCCAATGTGACCTGTGTTTGTGTGTGTGTGTAGGGTGGTGGGGGTGTTCATGCTGAGAGATGCTTGGCAAGGCATGCTCCGAAGTCACCTGCTTGCTGTCACTGTGTGTGTGTGTATGTGTGTGTGTGTGTGTGTGTGTGTGTCATTCTTTGCGTGTGGGTGCCTTTTTGTTTTGATTTGCGACCCTTCATGAATCTGTTTCAAACTCAGTGCTGACAGGTTAAACCGAGCCCACGTTCCTTCAGCCTTCCATCCATCTACCTGACATTATACACACACCACACATTGGCTTAAAATGCAGCAGATGATTTATTTGGTACAATTTATAGTGTGAAAATATTTTTTGAATAATCAGAATTATAGACTGCTTACATTCTTTTTAGCTGAAGAGTCACTATATGTCCACATATTTATCTAATATCATATATATCTAATAAATGCATTTAGCTACTTTAAGCACCCTTTGCTGACACAGATGTGCAAATCCGCACTCACAGCTTGTCTGGTTGCTGTAGATAACTATTACTATAGTAATCGGACTCTCTGGAACAGATAAACATGAACCTATTGGCACCATTAATGAGCAGTGGAATTGTGTTCTCTGAAATGATGAGTTGGGGAGATGGGGACGAGGAAATCATCCAACATCCTGACCTCACTAACATTCTTGTTACTAAATGCAATCAAATCCTCACAGCAATGCTCTAAAATCTAGCAGAAAGCTCTGGACAATAGAGACAGTTACTCCAACAAAAGCAGGAGAAACAATACACCATGAAGCAGATATGTCCACAAGTCAATTAGTGCGAATTAGAGTCTAAGTCGAATCATAAGTGTACACAGTACAAGTCCGAGTCAAGTCCTTAGTATAGAGTTGTATATTATTCACATTATTAGCTAAAGTAAGTTTAAAGTAAACACCTACTAAACAAAAAGTTTGACAAAATCTTCCTATAATGCGCATTACTTTCATTACAGAAAAAACCTTTAGTCTGAAGGACAGCTGTAAATATGATCTGTAGATTAGCTAGTTAAGCTAAATGGGCATATGCACTAGCTTGTAGACTTGCTGCCTGGGTTGTTCAGGTTATTTTGCTATCTTTACAAAAAAAAGGGTGCTACAAATGTTTCTTTAAGTGAGGCCACTGAAGAACCCCTTTTGTTTCCATAAAGAACCAAGTAATATAGATTTGAGAAACCTTTTGCTTCATGTTCTTTACCAAGTTAAAGGTTCTACACACCCACACACCCGTTGCAGCAGCTTTATTTTTAGATGTGTGAGTTGACTGTGTTGTGGATTGTTCTGTTCATCAGACTTAACAAGCAAAACTTGGTTATAAAAAGTTTTATGGAACCTGCATTACACTAATGATTACTGTTTACCTCATCTTTGCTTCCAGTGTTTAACTTACCTGCTGCTCTGGGCAAAAATACCCTCTTCATATACCTTGTCTGTCTGAGTCGGACTAAAAAAAATAGCAGATGGTTCAACCGAAATGAAAAGATGTGGGCCAACTAAGAAAATACACAATTCTGCTTGACAGCACTGACTACAGATGACAAGGCAACAATCGGAAATTGGAACAACAATAAACATGATGCAGCGCACTGGCAGACACACAAACACTTGTAAACAAGCAGTTTTATTCATGTACTCATGTCTTAAAATCTGTCAGAAACCACATAAGCACGTCTATTTAGGAGCCTGTTTACATGCGTTTTGTGTCTGGGTAGTATCTGAATCTACTTTGTCCGGATTCAGTTTACAACGGTCATTAAAATGTGTCCTAGTGTGACCAGATGAGATCAGAATGCACTTTACTATGTTAAAAGCACATCAACACGTCATTTCCGTTTTACTGAGAAACAACGGTTTCTCATCAATATTGTCCTGCCCTGAGAGACCGTGAGTCACAGTGCATCTTTTTTTAATGCTGACAAGTAAAATCCGAACGTGATCCGATTACCAAAACACATGTTAATGCCAGGTGTAAACAGGCTCTAAGATTACTTAAAACTCAGCACAGTTTGAGACAAGAGTGTAATTGTTTAGGCATGCAGTTGTTATGAGGCTAATTTGTGACATTGGCTTTCATTCGTATTGTGAAGAGTAAATTGTGTAAATCAGATTTTTGTACAAATGGGTTTAAGCAGTGAAGCATGTGTAAGTCTTTGCACTCATACAGATGTTGGTAATTAGCTCTGTTAGTAATTGCCTAAGAGTAAAGCCTTAATATGATTTGTGTTTGCATGGTTGTGAGCAAGCTTTTGATTAACAACTCATATTTGTCAGTTTGGCACATGGAACTGTTGGTAATGTGAGATCACATAATTATGTGTGTGTGTGTGTATGCTCTGCTTAGATTTAAGGGAGATTTGTAAGCATATGTTTAATCACGGTCTTACAACAAATTGGAAACTCTCTCTGTTTCTTTCTGTCTTCTTTTCTCAGTTCACAGTTTTAACGTTACTGTGCTGCCTGGCACTAAACTGGAGAGTGGTCCTGCCACACTCCATTTCTGCAACAACCTGCTTGTCATTGCCAGGGACATCCCTCCTGTGATCATCGGCCAGTGGAATCTTCTGGACCTGCGGAGATATGGCCCAGTGACCAATGGCTTTGTGTTTGAGGGCGGGACTCGCTGTGGTTACTGTAAGTATGGATGAACTCAATCAAAGAGCTGTGAAAAACTTATTTTTTAAAAACTACCCCAGACAGTGTTTGTTTGAGACCTTATTTCAGTGAAACAGAAGCTAAACAAATAGCTTTATTTTAACTGATAAGTACAGTGATGTTACCAGTTAGCAGACGAAACAAATCTAATTTTAACTTTCCATTCCACCTTAAATAGTGCAGCAGTTACATCGTGTACATTTTAACCGCAGAACGTAACTGCTTGCATCATTTAAGTTGGAATGGAAAGTTTAAAAAAAAGACTTGTTTTGTTTTGCTAACTGGTAACATTACCACACTGCAGTTAAAATAAAGCTCTGCTACAGCAAAACCAAGGATTGAAAGTGGTTGGGCTTTGAAAAACCTACCTGATGCATTAAAAAAGCCTGAATCTGCCCTGATCCCGAGTCTGGATTGAATCAAGACCTCCTTCCTTTAGTGTCTATACCCAATGAATCAATGTGCTTTAGTGTCTAAACTCAATGAATCAGTGTGCTTTACTGTCTATACTCAGTTAATTAATGTGGTGTTGTGTCTAAACCTTTATGCAATAGGGTTCCTATCCTTTTCATACATGCATTACATTACACAGTTACCTACAGCTATTTAAACAATGTCTATAATGTTTTTGTAAACTTTGTACACATCAGTTGTGCATATTCACAATTTCTGTAGGATGTGTTGCTAGTTTCACTGTAAAAATGCAGTGGGCATCCGTGCTGCTTTCATGGTTTAAGCTGACTTGTTGACTAATTGTAGCATGATCCAGAAGGGTTAATGGAAAGTGTGCTTTTCTTTATTTATGTATATACTTATTTGTAAAATACAAATGTTAAAGCAATAGTTAAACGTATATTTCTGAAAATGTACCTTGTAGCTTGTAGTTTCTATGGTTAAAGACGTGTTTTTAATAAAAATTTAAAAATTCAAAGTTAACTTTTAGCAACAAATTAGGCTCAGTCAGTTAAGACAATCCTATGATAGTGTACATATGTATTAAGCTGTGTCTGGGAATAAATATGAGCATTTCTCTAATGTGTCTAGTAAACCAAATCAGGTTACTAGAAATTGTGCATTAAATGGCAAACCATTGCTGACAGAATGCTGGGTGTCTGAAAGGACTAGTTGTGAAAGGTCAGTGGTGTGACAGTTTGGAAATGTCTGCTGGGGTATGGTGTAAGCATGGTATGTGTGGCTGTAAGTAAAGATTAGTGGTGTGGTATGAGTGTTATGTTTAGAATTTAAGACATCTTGAAGTGCAGGTGGTTTTAACTGACCACACATCTTTTCTAAAGCACCTGGAGATGTGACTCATCAGAATGGTTACAGTAAATAGAGGGTATTTGCATACCATGCCCATATTCTAATTTTATGGACATTAAACATCAAACAGCATAAACAGCATTACGTAAGAAGGCATATGGATAATAATGTTTGTGGCATCTATTACTTTATTATTATATGGTTTGTATCAGTGACTGGTAGTGACTGTTTTATTGCAAGTTCTTCACCAAAAAGGCAGTTAATTAGTAAGTTTACACAAAGGAAAACATTATTTTATATTTATTTTAGTATGTAATATATATATATATATATATATATATATATAATATATATATATATATATGTGGCCTATGAGATGTTTATAATTATGGCGTATGTGGTCTATGGAGCCGTTTATGATTGTAGTAAAATTGACTTATGGCATGTTTATGATTATAGCAAATATGTTCATAGTTTTAATGATGTTTATGATTATAGTTATTGTGGCCTTTGCAACATTTATGATTATGATAAATGTGACCTATGAGACGTATATGATTGTAGTAAAGGTGAGCTATGAGACGTTTATGATTATGGTACATTTGGTGATGTATGGGTGATTAGAATAGTGTGTGTGGTATGTAAGCGAGACAGGTGCTGCCCTCTGATGTTCAATCCCTCTGACTAATCTTGAAGCTGCTTCTCAGAGCTGCAGTGCAGCTTGTTTGTGAAGGATAAATAAAATTGATCTCTAAGGTTTAAAGTGTTTACGGGTGTATTTACAGAACAGTAACAGAATTTAAATACTTGACATGCTTTACAAATCATGACAATATGAGTAAAATGTGATGATTTTGTATTTGCTTTTAGTAAATGGCTTCTCTGTGTGTGTTTATGGTGTGGGTTGTGAGATGGCGGCTTCTTTTGCTGTGGGTGGTCTTGTTGCCAGGCTGATGGATGATGTCTCTTTGTTGACCTCCGCTCTGAGGGACTCCCG
This sequence comes from Salminus brasiliensis, assembly GCF_030463535.1. NCBI lineage: Eukaryota > Metazoa > Chordata > Actinopteri > Characiformes > Bryconidae > Salminus > Salminus brasiliensis. The sequence continues at coordinate 17,900,716 of NC_132901.1, read as the reverse complement.
TCACACATCCATCAAACATACTACTCTGCTGTTGAGAGTGAACCTAAACATTACACCCACACACCCACCGACTCACACACTACCAGACTCACTTGCCCAGACGGACATGGAGAATATTAAACTTAGCTTCACTGTATCCATTTATGTTGCATCTGTGTGAATATGTGTGTATGTGTTTAGGGGCTGGTGTGTTCTTCTTGTCCTGTGCTGAAGGGGAACAGATCAGTTTTCTGTTCGACTGCATTGTGCGTGGCATCTCCCCTTCCAGAGGTCCCTTTGGACTCAAACCACTCCTGCCAGGTGCGTGTGTATGTGTACATGAATGAATGCATGTGTGCATGTTTAAATGCATGTATGCATGTCACGCAAAAAAATATTTGTGAAAAGTCAGCTGGTGAAATTTCTTCCCTGCTAGATTTTCCACCATCAACTGTGAGTGCTATTATTGAAAAGCGTTTAGAAACCACAGCAACTCAGGTACGCAGAAAAAAAGTTACAGAGCAGGGTCACCGATTGCTGAGACGCTTGCATAAAAGTCTCCAACACACCACTGACTCCATAACTGCCACACATATATAGTTATTATGATATATCAACTTTTCCAAACCTGCTGTTAGAGCTGCAAAGGGAAGGGTGGGCAACAGCAATGCCTGTGGATTTAAAGTGGGATGTCAATAAATGTCCTATAGGTGCAATGTGTAGATGTTCCAATACTTTTGTCCATATAGTGTGTTTGTGTATAATCCAGGCCAAAGTTTTTGTCATAACATTGACCTCTTAAATGTCTTGTAACCAACAGTGGTTTCTGGCTTTAAATCTAAATACTATTTTTCACACATACATGTTCTTCTCCACAGTAAGTGTAATAAAAATGCATTTTAGGCCAAAACCATAAAATCATAAAACAATGACGTAAATAAGTGTATTAGTGACCATTTAATGTGAAAGCTTATGTTGATTGGTTACTGTGACTAACACTGTGGACAACTTTGACTTGGAGTGTTTGGCTACAGCTGTACATGTTGACTTAATGTACTCTTAATCTTAATGATCTAATTATACATACATTTTAGAACATCTGTGGATTGCCTCTTCAAGGGTTCACCAATGAGTTTTTACTGTAATGTACATTTAGAACATCCTCACAAAAACAGCAAATACTCCGTCGTAATTGTAATATCATATTTTTTCCATATTTCAAATGTTAATGTTACTGTGTCAAGTACAGGATGTGTTAGTAATGTCCATATAAATCAAAACCATTAATAACTTTTAATCATAGTAAATGCTTACAGTATTATCTGCCTTGGTTATTTGTGGTGGTTTTTTCTGCATGTTGTTTTTTACCCATGACTCCTGGTGCTTTAATCTTTGCTTCGTAGCTGCTGGGTGTTATAGGTCATGTTCTTGTGAGTTTGTTTGGCTGCCTCGTTAGAGGCTAACGAGCAATGCAGCATCACTCGGGTGAGGTTTGTAGGTATTCTTGTTCTCACACTTCGGCCTAGCCAATCAGATCTGAGCTCATCTTCTATTCTTACCCTCACAGGGAGAATAAATAGGGGAATTTGGCACAGGGGGTCAAAGCCGCAGTTCATACGAGCACTCTTCAACATTCTTAATCACTTGTAGGACCCATTCGCTTCTTCAGTTTGTGCTGTCGTTGATATTAAGTTGAATCAACATTAGGTGAGAAGTTCATAAATCAGTGTTCATGACTTCTTGCTCGTATTTTTAATAAAAGTGTGTTGACTTTAGAATACTGATTTGTCTATTTATTTTCTAAACCTTTCTAAAAGTTGGTTTTATAACTTTTGAAAGATAAACTGTTTCTCTCTCTATCTGTATCTGTTTTCTCTCTCTGGCTGCATGCCATGCTTCCCACATGTTAGACCTATTAATAGTAGTTTAAATGCTAGACAAACATTGAGGTGTTCTGCAGCAACACCCCACCCCCTGCATTTATCCCTACAGGCCCTGGATTATAAACACATGCTGCACCAGGGTGGTATTTTAAACTTACATGGTCCAATTTAATCCAGTCTCCACACTTTTTCCATTTTATATGGTATTGTACAAATATATAAAGCAAGAAAAGACGAGTCAAGTCAGTTCAGGAGGATTTATTGTTATTTCAACTATATACAGAGTACACAGTGAAACGAAGCAACGTTCCTTCAGGACCATGGTGCAACACAGAAGTGCAGACAGAAGCACAAGTGCAACACAACAAGTGCATATAGACAGTACAAAACAATGCAGACAGTCCAGGACAATACACAGAGTGCAGATGAGAAGGTGTACAAGCAGGATACAATAACTAAATAAGACAGAGTGAGATTGTAGTGAGAAGTGGGGTAGTGCAAATGGAATGTGCATTCTGTGTTATTGTGGTGGATCAGCAGTAGAGTGCAGCTCAGGTTAGTGCGGTACTCTAGCAGCTACTTTTAAAAACATTGTTTTATTGCCTTAGTATGTCTGTAAATTGATATTCTTGTGTATCAGTATTTACAGTATTTAATACTTGTTTTTTTTATACTTTAGAACAATATACTTAAAGGATAGGGATGGAGGAATTGATCAACTATAGATTGGTATTGGCCAATTTAGTAAGTCCTGGGAGCTGGTCATATTATATGATCCATATTTTATAAGTTGCTGCAGGTTAGAGGACATTGTAGTTCCTCATTCAGTGGAAATATAGACCTCACTCATATCTGCAGAACCCAGTTAGTTAAGTCAGTGTTGAAATCCTCACTGTGAGTGCGGATAGAATAAGGAAAGATTTTTACTGTATCTGACTCAAACTCACATACTCGTGCAGAAAGGCTGAAAGACATTCAGCAATCGCTATTGACCCTATTGACTGCTATTGAAAAACACGGATCAGATCATCTCTAATGATAATTAGTTGATTAATTATGTGTTACTTTAATTAACTAATTGATTCATTGATAATTAAATCTAGTCTGAAATAGCCCACACCCAGTTTTAGATGAAAATTTTTTAATGATAAAAGTGTTTCAATTAGAAATGTTCGAGCTCAAATAAAGAAAAGGGATCATTATCGATATCTGTGAACTTAAAGCTTTAATACTGGTAACAGCCCTTTATAAATAACAGTTAATGTCGAAGCCTGTTATATTCTTCATCTCAAGGACAACAACAGGGTCTTAATACATAAGGAATAATGTGATGCAGCAGTTGCAGAACATGTTCTTCTTTTTCTAAAGCAGTTACACAACCTTCAGTTATATGAAGAGCTAAATGTGTCATTAAAGCCAGCGTTTCTCTGAAAGCATTTATCCTGCTACTGTTATTGCTCAAATGTTCAGTTTTCTTATCTGTCTGTCTGTCGGTCTTTCTGTTAGAGCCCAGTGCCAGTGCAGCATCAGTGGAAGAGAGACTGAACCAAGAGGCAGAGGAACTGGAAAAAAGGCTGAGTTTGCTGTCTCACAGCACAGGTATCTGCCTTCATACTTTACTTTGTCCACTCATTCGTTCCGGCTGTAGTAGGTTCCTAGTCCTGATCTTGAGGAATTATTACCAGAGCAGAGAATGTTTCTGCTCCAGTAATCCACACTTCCTGTCGAGTTGGTTGTAGATTAGGAGGAATTTAAAGATAAATCAGTAACATTTTTCTAATGTTTCACTCTCTGCACATATGAGTTGAAAGAGAAATTCTACAGAATTTTCTGTATATTCTGCATAATTTAGTCATTAAGATAAACCAAGTGTAAAATGCTTAATTCCAGAGATTTTTTTAAAGATTCCTTTAAAAAAAATAAAATATGACATCTCGTGTAACTGCATGAGTAGTCTGGGCATTTATCAACAGCCCATGAAACAAGTATTTAAGGTGAGAAGCAAAGGAGTGAAAACACCTCACTCTCTGCCCCATGTTTAATTCTCTCCACACAAGACAGAGTAGATTAATCTGGAAGCCCGTACCTGCCAGATGGAGGAGAACCAATCATCATATGTTGAAATAATTGCTTATTTTTTTTTCCTGATTTGACTGTCAATATTTGTCTGGCTTGTTTTTTTAAGATGTTTACTAATGTCTGCTATATGTCTTATTTAAAAGTTTAATTCAGCTTAAAAAAAGTTTTGTCTTCAGCCTGGTGGGAATGGACCTCCATTGCTGAACCTCCATGGCTAAACTTTATATAATACACTAAGCAATGCGCTTCTAATGGTGGGCACTATTTTTTACATACTATTTAGTGTAGTAGTTTACAATTTGGGATGTAGCCTTAAATAATGCAAATTAAGGAAACTGCAGATTTTTGGTTTAGGTTTAAAGGGACATGTGTGGGCTTAATTTAAATGTTTAATTGCAGGCATTAGATTTGTTTTCTGTGAGCCTTGACACAGGTGTAAATTCTTACAGTGCATTGACTTTCCATTGACTGTCCTGCCTTGTTTATTTTGTCCTCTAATAACTGCTTAGTAGCTGTTGGTATCAGTATTTCAGTTTGTTAGCCCATGCCCAGGACCATTTCGAATTTAAAGCTAACTAACACCCAAATCAAGTCTTCAGTAGTAATCAGTACATTAACACTTGTGTGTTTACTGTGACAGCAAACTTAAGGTCAGGATGCTTGACACTTTTGTTAAAGTAACTTAATTATTTCTCTAATATGGTTCTCTTTCTTTCTTTGCTTTACTAGCATCCAGCTCGAGTTTTAGTTCTTCAGCAGTTGGAGATGACCGCAGCATTTCCGGCTCCTCTGACAACTCAGACACCAGTCGCTCGGATTCCAGCATCGGTAGCCGCCTCACCCTGTGGGCGGAGCCTGTTCCAACCACCTCAGCTGAGTCATCCTTCACGTCAACGTCTAGAATTGCTTCTCATGGGGAAGAGAAACTGTCAGTCAATGTAGCGGGTGTTCCCAGAGTGCCGTCTAAGCCCGCCTGCTCACGGAGGCTTCAGGAAATAGGCCGGCAGGGCTCTTCTGACAGTGGCATTGCCACAGGAAGTCACTCATCTTATTCTGGGAGCTTTTCGTCCTACACAGGCAGTCTAGACATCGGGAGCCCTAGAGAGGAGTATGGCTCTTTGTTCAGCCTGCCACCACTTTCTAACCCTGAAAAACATCTCTGTACCTGCCCAACCAGCCACAGCCATGAGTACCAGGTGCCTTCTTCTCTCCGCTACCTTTACGACACACCCCGCAGCCTTCTGGAGACCCCCGGAAGCTGTGTTACTGCACAGAGCAAAGAGCAGAGTGGAGTAGCCGCTAAGGAACCTACAGGATTTACATCCAGAGAACGGACTGATGAAAATGTTATAGAGCAGACTGAAGCCTCAGCTGCTTCATTGTCCATTCCTGATTCTCCGACAGAGTCTACCCCCTCCCTTACACACAGTCAGGAGGCGGAAGGGACCCAGAAAGTGGTGCAAGGGTGTCAGGGAGCGTCCGGCCCGGAAACACAGTCTGAGTGTCTGATTTGCTCTCCTCATCCAGCTGCTTCCCGAGCGCTCTTCACAACCTGCCCTGTCTGTGGTGGCTTCAAGGTAAAGCAATTACAACCCACACTATTTAGCACTAGCGAGTGTCTCATGGAGCTCAGATGAAACTATCTAAATTATTCAGAATATAAACTTAGGTTATGCAATACAGTGACAGTATACTGCGAACTCATGTGGCATTCTTCATTTTACCATGTTTTATCTATTATACAGTTGGTGTGCAATATACAGTTGTGGTTGAACATTGGGCAATATTGGGCTTTCAGTGATTTATTTGAACTGTTTATTTGAGACAGAATGAGTGTACAACATACTTTTTTATTTACATTACACTAGTTGTGTAATGTACCAGTTACTAAAACAGCTCTAGAGTATGATGCTACCAAACCCTTCATGTTGATGTCATTTGTTATACGGCTAAATCAAGCAGTACAAGGCTAATGTACTACTATAAACCGGAAGAAACAATTAATGAGTGGGTGTTCCAATACTTTTGTCCATATAGTTACAAATATGTTACAAAAACACCATAATGTTATGATATGATATATGATATTTAAGTATGATTCTAATACTTAAAGCTGTAACAAGGTGGGCAAACTTCTGAACGATAGCATTAAAATCTGTGGTTGTTCTGTAATTTGCTATTGCATGGTGTTGTGCCTTGACACCGAAAGTATTCTCACCATCCTCAGAGCTAGCATGGAGTTTACACTGGCTGACTTCCACAAGTGTGTGATGCTGCATTCTGTCTGTCTCCTTTTCTCAGTGTTAAAGCTTACTGACCTGAACCTGAACCCTTCCCATTGACTCAGATTCTGACCCCCAACACTCAGCTATGAATACTCAGAACTCCCATATTTAACTGCAGGTCATACTTCGGTGGACATTATCTGTTTCGTGAAGTGGGGAGAATAGTCCATCCTCCATTGCATTTATATTGCCTTCATTTCATGAAGAAAGGCTGTTATGCCGTTGTATGTTGTTGGGCCTATCATGCAAGGTTAAGGGATAGAGCAGATCTGGGTATCATGTTGCAGTAGTCAAAGTTATTCAGAGGACAGGGGCATTAGAACCTGCAGTGATCACACATTTGGGATTCCAACCAGTAGCCTTGAGGTTCACGACAGCTTAACCTCCATTTATTTATGTAGACTAGTAGAGACAGGTCTTATAGCTAGTATTTTAAAAGAAATGGATCAGATATCTGAGATGAAGTGAATCCGGTTTTATTATTTAGCAAATAAGTAACCTGAAACAACACTTAAGTAAACAGGGTAAAAAGGTCATGTAAACATGGTGAAGAATCTGCTTGTACTCAAGTATATTTACATTTACATTTAAGGCATTTAGCAGACTCTCTTATCCAGAGTGACTTACAAAAGTGCTTCAATATTTACTTGTATTATCCTTTGCTCTAAGCTTAGATACAACTAAATACAAAAGTCAGTGTGGATACCACAACATGCACTGCACTTTGCCTGAGTACTCTTGGAAGAGGTGGGTGGGAAGAGGTCTAAAGACAGCAAGCGACTCTGCCGTTCAGACACCCAAGGGAGGTTTGTTTCACCGCTTTGGTACCAGGGCAAGTACATATAACAATACTGGAAAAGAAAGCGTATCTGTTAACTGTTAAGATGCTGGTATTTGCCAAGAACACGTCTTTTGAAACCTTTTGGAGGCAAAGGAATAGGCACGACTACCTAAGGCAGACGTTAGAATATTATTGCTTTAGCTTTGGTTATATGCTGAGAGATAGCTTTGAACAAAGCATTTATTTTGTAAAAGGAACAAATCTGTTGTACGAACCAAAGTCAGTGAAGGGTTTTTGAGAGAATATGAAATGGTTAGTTTCATTGCTGTGCATCACTGTTCATTTGCATAAAGTTGAGCAGTGCTCAAATTGATCGTGTCACCGAATTCATCCCTTTCGCATTACTCAAGGTTGCATCTCTGAGTGCTGCAGAGGGTCGCTGACTCTAATTGAAAATTAATGACTTCCGTACACGGTGACTACACGATTAAAAATAAAAGGTGATACAAAGGGGTTCTTTGGTGTCGCTTAAAAAACATTTTTGTTCATTAAGAACCATTTAACCACTATAAAAGTGATGTGAGTGTGAAGAACCTTTTTGAGTATTTTATGATATCCATTGTAGCTCCTTTATTCTTATTAGTGTAGCCTACCATATGACTACATAAACCATAATGTATAATAAGTATACACCTCTAATCAGTGCACCAACTCATGGTACAGCAGAACATAATTTGGACTATATATTGTCCAAGAAATATTTGCACTAAACGATATTACTGTCATTTTAAGACTGTTTTAGAACAGTGATATAATAACGTAATAATGCGATTAAACCCTTTCAAAGAGCATGTTCTTTTAATTATTAAAAATATTCAGACATTAGAATTGGAATATAAAAAGGTTTGAATATCCTAAATAAAGAAAACATACAATTTTTTTTAATCAAAGTCAACATACTTGTTTGTTCATGTTAATAAGCTCTCCTCACTTAGTAAACACAATCTTTTTTTTGATTTCACGTGCAAGTAGTACATTACAGATGTTATTCATTACAAGTTGGTGCTTTTTGGACAGGCTCGTTAACTGTCCTTACGGTTGCTGCTAGGTTACAGGCGAATAAGGCGAACTGATACTTCCAGATAGAGTGCTATTACCAGGAGTTCGCATAGAATTCCCCTCAGCCTTCTTTCTTTTGCACAGTGCTCATCCAAACATAAATTGTTCATTCTAATGTAAAACGTACTTCTAATCAGGGCCACATGATATTGGGAGAAAACTGGCATTGCATTATATGTTTTATATACATATATATATTATGATATTCAGAAATACAGGAATCTTCACCAGAGGTCACCAGAATTCACTGATCCAGCATGTCATGTTATTAATAATGCACTCTGTGTATGCAAAATTTGAGTAAAATAAATGGTATTTTACAGGTATTCCTTCTGGTTTCTAGTATCTGCCTCTGGTAGATATGTCATGGACAATGAGAACAGTGCAGAATTTAGTTTTGTATAAGCATCAAAAAGGTTGTAGCATGACATTTGATATAATTTGACATTGCATCTGACATTGCACTGGCAGTGCTGAAACTACATATTCCCTGCCTCTTATGGTGCACTGTGTTTGAAATGTTTAGAACAGTTTTTTATGGGTTATAGTTCATCATCATTGCACCCACTCATACATGCAAGGGTGGCATTTAGGGCAGTATCGCTGTGGCAAGGACTGTAAATCAGCTATGCTTTTTACTGTGTGTAAATCATTTTGTTCAGGCTTTATGCATGGCACATTATTCATTGAGTCATATCGTTGTCACAATTTGCAGCAATGTTATTTATATTTGTAGTATAATACTGGTGCCAAATGCTAATTTATGATGCTAGTATTTACCTTATAGAGCAGCTCTAACACACATGTTTAAGCTTAATTTTATCTGTCACTCTCAGTCTTTGTTTGCAAATCATCAGCATTTAGCAGGGACATGCTATGATGGCTATGACGGATATGGTACTGCTCTTTTTAAGGATGACGATGAAGACATAGATGAAGGAGCTCCTCCACACCCCCCCCCCCCCCACCCCCTTTCAGTCGGTTTCCTTTTTTGTGTTCAGCAATGCAGATGAAATGATATTACTAAGAGAACAAAGTACTGAACACCCTTACAAAGTGATGTGATCAGACAGTGTAAAGTGTGAGGCTCTTTGATGCTCGCGTTGCTTTGTGACTCACTGGCGTGATGAATGGCTGTTATTGCAGATGTTGAGTGTTAGATGAAAGATTAAAAGTGGCATGATGAGCAACTTGTTTCACTTCTCTAAAGCTTTCCCTTTTCTCTCTGTCAGTAAGCAGCCTGTGAGAATTAAAACGATAAACCTCAAACCGACAGCTCCTACTGAAATCGTACCTTGGGACTGTTGCTGAGGGCAGAGGGGGTACAAGCTGAACAGAACATTGTCATTCTCATTACGGCCAAGCATCGCCTTCTGTCAGTCTCTAGGGAACAGCATGTGGCCAGATGTATGGCAGCATAAACCAACCTTTTAAAGGTGACCACTGAGGGAATTTGGAGATTTTCCCTTTTACAAAATGTGAATTGATTGGGTGTTTTTTTTTGTTTTGTTTTTTTTGTTTTTTGTTTTTTTTAACAGAAAGCTCCCTTTCCTCAGTCAGGAACTACACTGCAACCAGGTGTGCCAGGTAAGACATCCTTCATTAAGCAATAATCACTACTGCATACCTGTCCCATTACTGCTGTGTATTATTTTTTAAATATTTAAATAGACAAAAGTTCAAATAAAACAGGGGCTTAATGGTGGCTGCCAGTACTATTGTAGCTGTGCCGTGTACTCGTGTCCATTTTTTGTATTGTATACAGTGTCATGTAAGTGTTTGGGCACCCCTGGTCAACATTTTGTTAGGTTAAAGATAAACATTCTTTCAAGCAGTTTCAAGCGAGATTAGTGTGTGTGTTAGTTGGCACCGTTTTATAGTAAAAAAAAAAAGCAAATGAGCAGCATGCAAAGTTTGGGCACCTCTCAGACCTTAACTAGCTTGTTAGGGCTATGATTGTTCACAGTCATAGTTAGGAAAGACTACGTGAACCTGTCCCAACAATCAGCAGCCATGGTTTCCTCTAAGCAGCTGCTAATAGTTAAATTTCCTGTTTAGCTGATTTACCTTTGTCCTTACTATTAAAATCAGCATCAGAAATCTTCAAATGGAACATCTAAACAAGCCTGATGGACTGGAGCAAAGTTATGTTTGAAGCATATTTCCAGCTGTTAAGCAGTGGGGTGGATTGACTATGCTTTGGTGTTGTGTTGCGGCCAGTGACACAGAGAACATTTTGCTGGCAGAGGGGAAGAATGTAATAAATGAAATAACAGCAAAAGGAAGCAGGCACCACACTGTCTGTAAAAAAAGCTGAATATAAAGAGAAGGTGTCTTCTGCAGCAGGATATTTATTTACAATTTCCTCATTACCCATAATTATGTTATAGTACCCATAGTCATGGCCTTTACAGTTCCCCAGCCTAAATGTATTTGATAATATGTGGGTAGGCCTCAAAAGAGCAGTGCATGCATGACACAAGAATCTCACATAACTGGGAACCTTCTTGCAAGGACAAACAAAATCAGAAAAATCCCAAAATCTTAAAGAAATGTCTCATCTTGCGCCTTTTGGAAACCAGTTCAATCTTTACTCACTTAACTACTAACAGTAAAATATGTTTTATACAGGGGTGCCCAGACTTTGCCACATATGCTACTCCAATACACTGCATGTCCAAATGTTTGTGGACGGCACTTCTAATGAATACATTCATTCAGCTATTTTAAGTTGCACGCATTGCTGACACAAATGTGCAAATTCTTACGCACATATATTGTCTAGTACCTGTTGAGAGTATTGCAAGTAAAACAGGACTCTGCATCACATAATCATGAATTATTTGGCACCATGCCTAATGCCTAGGCTCCAGAAGCTAACATAATTCAAGTACAGAAATATTTTTGTAAAGGTTCTGAATAAGTGTCTGATTTTTATTTGCAAAGTGTTTATAGTTTTAAACATATAAAAGGCAAAAGGTATGTATTAGTCCGTTTCTCAGAATATCAGGTGTTGCCTCAGCAGGTGAAAAATCAACCACAGATGCCATGGATAGTCCCGCTAAACAGGAGCATGAACCAGAGTCTTCTACACCTTCCAGCATGCAGGACCTGACATGTAGACGTTCAGAGCCTAATCAGACACTACACGAGACAAGCCCTGAGAACTATATGGACAGCTTGAATGACCTGTTGGGGCACTATTTTTCAGGAAAATCTGATGTGGTGTCAGTGAAACCAAGTCATGTGTTTTCTCATCACCCGGGGCATTATTATCCTCCAGGGAATAACCAGACCCAGAACCAATCCGTCAGAACCAGCTTATATGAGCCAATGTTAGCATTAGCTCTGGCATCACCTACATCTTCTGCATCCAGCATCAGTCACACTACCCCTTCCCATCGTGCCTCTCACTCATCAATCTATGAGAACTGCCTGCAATGTAGGAAAGGACAAGGTGGCTGCTTGCTGCCCAAGGCCACTCCTTCAGAATTTAGAAGCAGCTTGATCCAAAACCTTGAGCCAGAACCTCTAGAAACCTTCATCAGTAACGGAGAACCCCCAGAAGAAGGTAAGAGATCAGTCACAGGCTTTTGGATAAACTGGGCACCTTTCTACACTTACTCAAAAGATTGAAAGAACCCTTCTGTCCTCTTTTTTCTGCTTCAAAGACTTTTCCTCAGCCTTTCCTTCCATTTCTCTCCAACATTAATAATGAAAAGACTTTTTTTCCTCTCTCCATGCGTGCCCTGTTCCTTTCCGGTCCTGTTCCTGTCTCCTCTGCCTGCTGTGCCCCCTCTCTTCTCTCCCCAAGCCCTATCGATTGTTAGTTTTGTTTTTTCCGCTCGTGCTGTTTTGAAGGTATGGGTGTACGGGATAATCAGACTTAAAAGAGAATTTGGGAAAGAGGATGATGTCATAGTCATTATTTCAAGGCTGTGCCCAAGAGTCTCCGGCTATAGAGCCATTATGGGGTTTAGGGTCTGAGAGAGATTGGCCTGTTTTGGTGTCACGCCATCTCCCTGATGTGTAGTAATGCTTTTAATATCTACTCTGAGATGGAGAGGATGCACCTATGGGTGTGTGTTTGTGAGCGCAAGTTGGTGTGTACGTCTGCGTTGGGGTGGGGGGGGGGGGGGATGCGGGGTGCGGGGTATGTGGCAAGCTCAGTTTTGAGTAATGGCACCACTTAGGCTAAAAACATTTGGGCAATCCAGCAAGCTCTGCCATCTGAAGCACCATCCCACAGATTCACAGCCAAATGTTCCAGCTCTCTTCCGGCAGTGGGCTTAGCTGAATCTTTCCACAGATCTCAAGCCTTGGATCAGAGGTTGCATGTATTAAAATTCTCAGAGCCAGTGTGCTAATCTTGGATGAGTGTTTGCTTTTCACATTCTCGCGAATAGTCTTAATATGGAAAGCGAGAAGCTGATCATGACACTTTAAAACCACTAGATAGATAAGCACTATTGGTGGGTCAATACCGAAGGACCTATGCTTTCTCCGCCTACAGATGCGTTCTTTCATAGCAACTGTTATCAGCTTCATAGAAGTTTGGCAAAGGTTCCATGCAAACTAATGCAAAATTGGAGTGATACTTGTTTGAAGCATTAGTCAAGCATTAGCTTACATGAAACAATACTATGCCAGATCTATCCTTTCCTAGTGTGATCTTTTATCCACATGAAAAAGAAGTATCTCTTGAAATGATAACACACTTAAAAGTTAGTGCCAAAACATTTTGTGCCACCATTCTTATTAGTACTTCTATTCAGTAGTGGGTAGAGCATGGGTAGCTATATTCATTTTTGGATAGAGCATGGGTAGCTATTTGTGTGTGGTGGAGCATGGGCTGCTCTATTGATCATAGGAACTTCATCTTTGGATAGAGTATGGTTTGATTCATGTGTGAGTAGAGGATTGGCTATCTCTAATTATGTGTGAGTAGAGCATAGGTTGCTCTGTTCATGTGTGGAGAGAGTAGGGTAGCTGTATTAATATGTTGATATAGCATGGGTTGCCTTTGTATTAGTAGGAAGAGCATGGGTTGCTCTATTCATTTGTAGGTCAGACACAGGTGGCTATAACCACGTGTGTTTTAAGGAATAGTGCAGAGAAGAATTTAGGCCGGATGGCAGGCCCCAAGGTCTGGGTACGAAACCTGCCCTCTAAACTAAAGCTGTATTTGTCACTTGTCATTTGTTTTTGTGCATGTGTAAAAGTAAGGTTGTCAGTCAGTTGGCATTTCTTGTTCTTTCTGTGCAGATAAGAGGCAGAGAAGTCATGGGGAGAGAAGAAGGACGGATCCTGCTTATGAGATCATGGAAGGCCGAGCAACAGACAGGGGTTCAGAGGTAACGCTCCTGGCAAAATCTGTAATACAGACTCCCATTCTGTTAGAGCTGTTGATTCTGATGTTGTTGTCCACATAGTGTATAGTGTATTCACATTGGCATTACAATTTGTCAATGAGTTTGTGTACACACAGTGCCAAAAAAAAACTGAATACAATTTTTCAGTTTGTTTAAATAACAGAAGGACAGAGTAAAAATGTTGTATCACAATATTTAAATATATTTTTACAATATTTATCACAATATTCAGAAAACTGCTATTAAAAAAACTGCTATTCAGAAACTCTTCCAGACTAAATACAGTGATTTTTATTCAATTTGTTTGTCACGGCGTGTGGAGCTTGGTGGTGGAGGCAGAAGTAAATGCAGGTTGTTAATAAAAGATAGAACTAAACAGAACAAACAGATAAAAAGTGGGAAAACAAAACAAACTGGGAAACAAAGCAAACACTGAAACTAATAAAAATAACAAACAGAAAAAAACTAAACAGGCTAATCTAGAACACCATAAACCACCATAACCACAAACCAACATGATCACGTACAAGACCAGACAAGGGGATGGTCAAACAAAGGGGTACTTATACAGTATTTTTACAATTTTGTCATATTTCCCACCCCTAGTGCAGAGATACTATAGAATTGGACCGTGTAGTGACCTCAGGCTTAGTACGGATGGACATATTCCTTCAGTTTTAGTCTTATTGGATCTCTTGTAAATGCCTTAAAATGTTCTCCTAGCTAGGCTCGTTTGCTTTGTTTACCAAATCTCAAGTATCAATCCTACAAGGCAGCATGAGGAAACAACACGTGGTTGCCATGCACTTGTGTATGCTGTTCATCAACACATCGCTCTCATTGAAATCAATGACAAGAGGTGCATTTTTGATGCGTGTTGTTTTATTCATTCTTAACATTTCATATTTTATTAAAGTGCTCTCAGTCTAAGTATTAATACTCTTTAATCTCTACATATACGAAATTGAGCTTAGAGTCTAAACATACTTCTAATAATTTTCTTAATTACCAGCTTTTATTGCTGCTACTGAACTTTATCATTGGCTCTCACTGTCTCGCAGTTTGTTATCTACCTACAAGTAAGGCAAGAACATCATGACTGCTCAGTCTTGTTATCCTGACATTCAAGCTGCTGTCTTATTCATCAAACACTAGCCCATGTGGCTTCAACACCAAGTGAAATAAAAGGTCTGGCACTTCAGACAGGCTGTGTTAGAGAGATGTTTGTCCTCTCCTAAATGTCTAAGCTAGTTAAAGCTTGTGCTGAGCCCAGTGTTTTGAGCAGAGCGTGTTGTGTAAGAGATTGGACAGAGATTTTCTCACCCTCCTACAAGACAGAGTCATAAAGAAAGAAGCCTCTCACACAACCACTTCTCTCTTTCTCTCTCTCTCTCTTTCTGTATGTGTGTGTTTCATTCTCTCTTTTTGGTAAACACCCTCCCTGTAGCACGCTCAATGAACCTGCACCCCAAACCTCACATTACAGTTTCAACCTGTGGCGCAGCGTGTGCCTGTACAGACAGGTTCCATATTCAGTGTGGTGTTTCCTAATGGCCCTGTGTGGGTGTGTATCAGCATGGACATGAGTAGCTCTCTGTTAATTTAATTACAGTTCAGCACTTCGGTCACACTCCATCTTTCATCTACTGCTATTATGCGCATCGCACTTTGATTCCCCCGTCTGTCCCTCCCTCACTTCCTCCCTGCCGCTTTTTTCAATAAATTATGCAAATTCAGGATGCACCAACATTGAATTTCTGGGTATGGGTATTGATAACAAAAACTGACCATTAGTACTCTGATGTAGTTGACAATGATGGTAGTATTTGTGTGTATGGTATATTTATGTTATACACTACGTGCTACGTAAGGTTATTTCAGCATTAATTAATTAATATTAAAACCTTCTGCATAAACCTTTGCTTAATTAATGTAAAACATAGTCCTTTAGGAATAATAATAATTGATTAATTGAAAAGCTATTAGGTCCTGGAAAGAATTCTTTGAGGGATACCGTAAAATAACCACTTTTGATTCTTGTATGTTTGTATCTTCGATGTTTGTAATGGAGATGTGTGAGTGTGAAAAACGGGGTAAAGAACCTTGATGTAAAGTTTCTGTACCAATTTAAAGGTCCCTCACACTCACACATCTCAGACATTACACACATGGTGCATCATAGAACCAAAAGTAGTTCTTCCATAGCATTGCTCAAAGAACTATGTAAAGCACCTTTATCTTTTAAGAGCGGATAAAACAATAAGTTAAACATCAGCTGTAATTTGTGGAAGTGTATGAAGAAAATAGTATTCTGTTACATACAAAGACCCTAATGCGTCTTCCTTTTCAGACAGACGAGAAGAGCCGGTATGAGCTGATGGGAAGCTGTGGGCAGCAGAAAAGCCCTCCGGAAACCGAAGGTAAGTGGCCACATCTCCTCTGTGTCAGCTGAATGCATATTCACTCAACATGCAAAAATGCTTGCTTGTGTGCTAGGATTCTCTAAGACTTTCATTGCTGAGCTATAATAATATAATAAAAAATAATATAATAAAAGAGACCATTTGAACTAGATTAGATTTAAGTTTACAAGGTTACAGCATGTCCTGGTAAGCTTAGAAAACCTTGGAAAAAAGACCATTTCTAAAATCTGCTGAAAAGTGTAAAGTTAGGCCATTAAGCCAAAAAGACCTCATTTACCTGTTTGTATCTGGATTCTGATATCTAATATCTGGATTGTGTCCTGATAAGAGTTTAGCCATGTTCGCTCACTCTCGGTAGTCAAATGGGTCTTCAGATAGTCAGACTAAAATTTGATCACTGTGTGGGACGGAAGATGCAAATTCGCTCTTTGTGCAGCAATTATTACTGGTGTTGAGGTTGTACTGGGAGGAGTTTTGGTTGTGGAATGTATCTTCAAATCAAATCAAATCAAATTTTATTTGTCACAGTGAAATGCTTTTATGACAGTCTGCCCACATCAAAGCTATACAATAAAGATCTACATTTAAACTTAACTAAACCTTAACTTAATGAAGTAAAGTGCAAAAGTGCAAAAGAAAAATAAAATAAAAAAATTAAAATAGAATAAGTTACATTTAAGTTAAAAAATAAAATATGAAAATATAGAAATATAGAAATATAAGCAAAAAAAATTAAAATACAAATATATATACACAGATGAAATAGTGCGTGTCTGTGTGTGTGTGTGTGTGTGTATATATATATATATGTATGTATACATATGTACATATTTATCTGTATGATCTGTATCTTGGAGAGTGGTCTAAAGTGGTTTGAGAGCTTTGATCTGTATCTGTTTTTAATTCTTGTCTTGGGTGCGTTTTATAAGGCTTGGCCAGGATACTCAAGAGGCATGATGTACTAGTGACCAGATGTAAACAGGGTCAGAGATTGTCTACTTTTGCATATTCTAAGACATTAATGATACCCATTGTGAGTGTGAATTCATACAGTACCTGATGAAGGCTGCTATGCTGTAGTGGACAGATGCATTCTATAGGGCATCAGCTTCTTGTACTTCTAGAGTTTAATGGTAAGTGTATTCATCCTGAACCACTGTACACATGTTACATTGTTGCATTGTGTGCAGTTGTATGGTAGAAAACGTGGTGCTTAGATTAATAAGTGTAATGCACAACACAATTTTAAACCTGGCAAGTGCAAGACACACAGAAGCTCGAAAACCCGCCTGCTTCGTTCACATCAGCAAAAGTGCCTTCTTCTGTCTTTTCTTTTGGTAGGTTGGACTTAAGCTTTCAATGTTTAAATTTGATTTTCACCTGTGTGTGTGTTGAAATATGATTGTAGTAGTGTTTTAGGGGATGATCAGCAGATCAGCAGTGTGTATGTGGTGCAGTAATAAGATATTGAGATCTAAAAAAGAATGGTCATAAAGACATTAGAACATCACAGTGGACAGTAGTTTAATGTAAAGGGTGCTTTAATGACTGATATTTCAGATGTTAGGTATGATTGACAGATCTTGAACAAACAGCCAAAACTCAAAAGGTTTTAGCTGATGTAAATATGAGGTGAAATACTAAGCAAAACAGCTTCTATATAGTATTGAATAAGTGTTCTTTGACTTGTAACAATAACTCATTAATATCAGTCAAGCCATAAAAAGAGATCTGTAGGTGCTACCCACTCCCCCTGGTGTGCCATAAGTCTGCGCCCACATAGCACCTCCTCTGTCACACCAGGGAATTATCTCTGTCACTCACACTGAAGCAGTGTACAGACCTGATAAATTACTTTCTTTTTGAGACGGTACTGACAGTTACTACACTGTCATCCTTGCCATGCATAAAGTTGCTCAAATGATCTGTCTACTGGAGCAAGTGGCGTTATGACCTAGTCTTAGGTCTGGACATAACAGAAAATAACTTTCACTGTGATCTCACCATAGATACACAAATTGATCTCTTGCTCGAGGTGTACAGGGAGGGCTAATATCATTAAAATTATATAAAACTTTTAAAAAATCAACAGCACTTGTTTCGTGAAAAAAACATCTGGGTCATCTAGATCTAGTTTTGTAGGATATTTCAGACATTACATTTTGTGACGTCTAAGGTAGTGTTTCCTTATTTGAACGTTTTCGCAAAGAATAAAGATTATTTTTTCACAGCGGATACTTTTGACTCTTTACATTTGCCTTTCTTAGCAGCATACAAGCAGTTCTCTCCAAGAGTTTTCTTGGTCTTCCATATCTTATTTCCACAGTTTCCCTGAACTGCTATTTCCTAACCTTTTCAACTCCTCAGAATCAAAGGTGGTTCCTGGTATTTTTGCCCCTTAGGAATAACTAAGCCATTCAACATTGTTTTGCATGTAGTTACTGATAAGTAGCTATTGGGTATAATAAAAGTCACAGTGAATAAGGGGTTAACATTTCTGAAAATCTTCTTTTTATCAGATCTTTAGACAGTTGCTTAGAGGAGCCCATGTTTAAGTTTTAGTATAGTAGGTTTGAGGAGTCTGAGAAAGTATAAAGCTTGGACATTTGACTCCTAATTACAGTTGGTATTAAGCATGAGCTTTGATTTGCTGATCATAGTCTGAGACCTTGTCAAAAGGAATCTGAGCCTTTACAGTGCTCAGGGTGTCCAAACCTTTGCACACACCACATTGGGGATTTTGTGATGAAGGACAGAGTAACTGCATTAGGATTTACGGAAAATTGATATAGAGCTACAGGGGCTATATTTACTACTTCTAAATAAAAGGAAAAAAAAGCTAAAATATGTCTTTTTGACATGGTTGTTAAAACCTTCGCATACAGATGTAGAATTAGCCTGCAGCACAGGACACATGCATCTTATTGGGCTAATCAAACACTGTACTATGCTTAGTATCGTGGATCCACATAACATAGCCAAACAGCCACATAAATGATCTCCATTTCATTGATGGTTGTTGTTTTACATAGGAATGAGGTTCTGTTTCGCCTGCTGGTGTGTAACACTTTGCTGATGTGAGCAGCCCAGTTTATTAATAATGTACTGCAATTTGGCTCTAGAACATGGCCTACTAAAAGCATAATTGATTGTATGACCAGTTTCATTATGTTGCCACTGAATGCTTGGTGTAGATGTCATAGTGAAAGCAACACAGTGTTTCTGTTTTCCTCTTTACTGACCTTTTGTCTGTCAGGAAATCAGTTTTCATTATATTTAACATTCTGTATACTTTAGAATTTCAGACCTTTTTATGGTATCTGAAGGCAAAAACATAATTTGATGTTGATGATGATCAAATTGCATTTTTTGGTTTTAAGTTATGTTGATTTCATATTGAGCTTGTATGGTTTCAAGATAGTGGCACTCAAAATCAGGCAGGCCTTGAGCTGTTGTTTATAAGCCATTAAAGCAAAGCTGTCAACATTTGAGTGAGTCACTGTCCATGGCAGTGAGCTTAATCTCTGCACCATTTCCCGTTCTGTTCGAATTTAATTTCATTTGGTAACACAAAGTCTTTGATAAGTAGGTTTATTGTTCAGTGTTCACGTCTGCTTTTTATACGGTTTCCACAGTCCTTAAAAGCACTGCCTTGAAAGCTTGTTGGAAATAAGTATCATTTTTATTCTGAAAACATCAGAAAATTGGGAGCTGAATCAGTAATAAAATCTGTGTGAAACCTGACACTGTAGTTATTCCTCTATATTCCAAAACAGTATGTCTTTTAGTTTGTTGTTTTAGCATAATCTGGAGGTCAGTAAAGTTTGGAAATTGGATTTTTTTAGATCTTTATCATATGTCATAACCTTGCTGGTCTTTGTTTGTGTGTGTGTGTGTGTGTGTTTTCAGGAGTGTTTGTATTCCCGCCAGAGGGCTCCGGGATGATGGAGAGGCCAAAAGGTGACGCAGTGACGTATGTGAATATTCCCATCAGCCCGACGTCCAAAAAGCAGCTGCACTACATGGAGCTGGAGCTGCAGGAGCACGGCACCACCATCAGGGGTAATAATGATGACTCACCACTCAACATGAGATTTTTGGTACTGACATGCATATTAAAATGGAAAAGATCACTGATTGCCAACAGAGCCGCCGGTATTTTTATAGTCTTTAGATTGGAATTAATAATCAACTGCATGTATTAACATAAATTATGTGCCAGTGATTTTTAGAATGTCTTTTTATATAAATAGACATTTTCCTTATGTGAACTGTGCCCGCCACCGTTTGCCTCATTTGTGTGGTGAATCTCGTAAAATTATTAGACTTCCCCAGGTTTGACATGTGTTTAGCTCTAGCTTGGCTCAGCTCAGGTTGTTCAGTTTGTTTTTGAGGGTAGAAATGGTAAAAGGCGACCATTTGCTTTCAATTTGCCTCTGCGGCTTTCGCTTTGACGCATGCCGGGTTTGAGCTCCCCTTCTGCAGAAACTAGCACAGGGAAAGTCGCTGTCACAAGGCCTGGTTTGTGAAAGAAAATATCAACAAAACCATGTTTTCCTTTGAAGTCATCATCATGTTATAGTGTTTTGCCAGATTTTTCACTAGTGGGCTGGGTTTATTGTTGTGTAAATTTTGGAAGTGGAATTTGGGAGTCAGAACTGGTATGTCAAGCTAAATGCTGTTGCCATTCTAGATCCCCTATAGCATTCATTGGAAAAATATAAACAATATTGCTCCAAACCTGTGGAGAAATCATAGGTATCTGAGCTTTAACAAACATTCGCTTATTAATTTATTTAATCAGTCATTTACTATTAAACCCCCTGTATATTGGCTGGTCTCTAACTCATTCTTCAGATGTTGATTGCATGGTTTTTGAGGCAATTATTCATTCATTTGTTCATTCATTTTTTACTTAGCTAATGGCCTGTCCATCTGACAAATGCTGAATCAGCATCACAGATACTTAGGCAGAGATGTTAACTGAGCCCTCTGCTGATAATACACAGTCAGCACTTAATGATGTAGGCATTAAGTGGCGTATTGCCAATAGCTTTGACATTTCTTAAACAGATGTCTAATAATACATTGCATTAATATGTTAAATAATCCAGTGATACTGGATAAAGTAATGGAAAAGAGGCTACTGTGATGCAGACAGTCAACAACTTCACTGCAGTTTCATTACAGATTCATACTTTAACAGGGTACGAACTGCTTGTCCTTCAGGTATGGGCTACCAATCAAGATGTCTCTCAGAATCAGCATCACATTGTCATATGGGGGTGTTGTTCATGTTTTTTGATGAGTGCTCATCTAGGATTCATTACTAATAAAATGCATAACTAGTTTATGCATAACAATGAATGATAATGCTGAGTCATGCAAAGCATTCTCTTTGAGAACAAAGTTAAGTAGTGCTTACCGAACACAAAGGGGCCTAAGATACTTAGGAAAGCCTTAGGAAAAGGGCTTGTTTGCACAGGTCCCCTCTTACCCCACTCAGACAAAGCATTGGTCAAAAGTTTGGACAGTTTTTTCAAAAGCAATGGATTAGCTTTTTTCTATGCATAACAGTGTGACATACAGTGCTAGAAACGACATGAGCAAGTAAGTATATTTGAGATTACCTGGGCTTCCCCTACAGTTGGGAAGTGACTTTTAACAGAAACTGTTAGTTTAAGGTGAAAACATGTCTTGCCTGACCATACAGATTTAGAACAAAAGCAAACCTGAGTACAAACTATTACTTTCAAGTGTTTAAAGTTTAACCAGTACAGGAAAAAGTGCACTATGTTGTGCAAGTGTCCCCCTTACTACATTCAAAAGCATCAGTGGAATCCACTTATGTGTAATCGTGTTCCCCCATTTGTTGCCTTGGCTACACATATAAGGTTTCACAGTACTTGCAGCATGCCAGCGGCTGTAGCGTAACAGGGGTGAGGAGCACTGAAACAGATCCTCTGTGTCACACTCACAATTATTGCAAGCTGATGTGAGAAAGGTTAATTCATTGTATCAGTGATAAGCAATCCTGTTCATGCAGTTATATCAGCTAGACTCACAGCTCTGCCACATTTGAATGGGGAGAAAGGGATTCCTAGCAAATCACAGTCATTCATTGTGCTAAACCAGACAGATTCTGTGGTGAAAAAATAAATGTGTGATGTGTAAATCAGCATTTCTAAGAGTTTTGATGAGGTGTGTATTCCCCCATTCCCCATTATACATAGCTATAAGAACATAGCTGTATCATAATTATACAGCTTATGCTATGCCTGTCTTATAACTCTCTGAATTATTACTACTACTGTTTAATTTATGTTTCTTAGAAACGAAATGAGCAAAAACATAAAAAATCAAACAACTACAGCACACAAACAGTACCTCAGCAGGCAGGGGCCATGTGGTGACAGGTCACTTAGCTAGCCCATATAGTGTTGTTATGTGCAGGGAAAGGTCAGCCTGAGAGATTTTCAAGGTGCAATGTAAAGTCCCTCAGTGGCTGGCCTAAGTAGCCTCCAAGCCGCATTGCAAAGTCCTTCAGCGGCTGGCCTAAGTAGCCTCCAAGCCACAACGAAGAGACTCTCAGCAGCCAGCTCAAAGACCTTCGAGCCACAATGTGGAGTTACTCAGGGGCTGGCTCAACAGGTCTCCAAGCTGTAGAGACAAAACAAGCAATGTAGAGGCAAGACTAGACAACCAACATTCACCATTTTTGTTTCACACAGATATAATTTGACCTGTAACCCATCCGTACAGTGAACATGCACACTAGTGAGCACACATGCCCAGACAACAGTACAAACATAAATCAAACAAAATCAAAATAAAGTGGAAGTCAATCAGGGCATGTACATTCGAAAATGCATGTACACACACCTGCTTACATGTTTGTAAAATATATTATTATTCCTAAGACTTCTGCCTTTAACAGACACATAAATATTGCACAGAAAAAAGAAACACTGGCATTGCAAACATAACAAGTGATGTTTGGGATCTTTTCTGTATGAAATAGTTTCAAATTATAGATATTTATTCCACTTATTAGTTTCTAAACATGCTTCATTCCACACAATTTGTGGATAGTGTTCAGAGAAATCACCACACTGTGCTGAACACTGACCCTATATGCCTAGATTGGGTCTGATGAAGAAAGTTCAGATTGGCTCAGAGTGTCCCTGTACCACACTCATTCACTAATATTAAATTAATGCAACTTCTTAATGTTAAATATTTGTGTTTGTGTTGGACCTTCACTTTGCAGGAAAAGGCTCTACAAAATACGCTCAGATTGACATTACTGCAACAGAGACAGCGCACAGAGTGGGTACCCAGCACGCCCTGGGGCGCGAGGAAGGACTTCAGAGATTAGAGCAGTGGAGAAGAGGAGGTGCACCACAGTAATGTCATCATTCTTCGCCATTATAATAATTACACCATCACTCTTCACCACAGTGACAGACATGACATTGCTCAGAGACAGTGAGTACAAAAAAGAGAGGAGGCAGTTGGAAAAATCTCTCTTCTCTGAAGTCGGGCTGCTCCGGTCAACAGGATCTTTCCTCATTCTCCTGCTTTGGACACTAAAAACCTGTGTTTAATTACTTTGACTGCAGTTTCTCCCAGAAACGTGGGCCATATTCGGCTGCTCATCTCAGGACAGGCCTGTGAGCCCCTCACAGAGCCAAAGCTGACCACAAGTAGAGTGAAATAAACATTAGAGAGGACGTTGGAGGTAGTGGTTGTAAATGACTGGCCCCCCGGCCGAAGGTCCACTTTCATTAGCGGGGATAGTGTAGTACTGCGAGTGCGCTAATGTGTGGTTTATTGTGTGGGAGTGTGGGTGGGTGGGTGTGAGTGTGATAATATGAGTGTCAGAACTGTAGACACAGACAGTGTGAACATGGCTGATTATAGCTGAGTCACCACACACTCAGGGCCCTGCAGCATCTCCATAATGTCTCTTCTACAACTCCACTTCGCTGGCTTAATCAAATACACACAAACACACACACACGCGCCGTTTCCCTTTAATCGGATACATAAAGAAACACACACACGGAAACTCTTCTACCTTAATCAAATACTACATGCTTCACACACCACATCAAAGCTGCAAACACATGGCTCAGTTAAGCGGCATCAACCCTAATAACGATCACCCACTGGGCAAAGACCTATGGGCATAGGTCAGTGCTGTTTTAGCTTACAAAGGACAGTGGTTTGTGAAAAAGTACAAAAGTATGTTTTTTCAAGTGGATTCTTGTTTTTAAACATTCATGAAAAATTCAGTTTTATACATTTATAATCTTTTACAGTGTCTTGCAAGGTTCTTTTACTGTGAGTGGTTCGTGAGTAGAAGATAAACTGATCTCCACAAGGCATGAAGTTAAAGATGAAACATTCTTTTCAACATTTTAAACAAGATTAGTTTGTTATATTTGTTTTGTACAGATTGTACAAATTGCAAATGTATTTTAAAGTGAAAAGGGAAGGGAGCACAATGTAAAGGTTTGGGCATCCCTCGGGTGAGGAAGAAAGGGGCAAGCATGAAACGAGCTGCTTGTAAATCAAGTGATTTTGGCAGTAGAAATGTCTTTTCTTTTGGAAATAACATCAGTGAACTTCATAGACAAACACTTCTACATACTCTGTATAATAGCAGAACCACAACGGAAAAAACCTTGGTGCAACTGGTCCATGGGCACAGTGGACCAAAACACAACAGTAGAGGTCCCTCAAACAAGAATTGAAAGACTCTTAGCTACTACAAAAAGAGTTTAAAGTGATACTTGCCAACAGAGGGGTCACTAAGCACTGACCATGCAAAGTATCTATATATCCCCTTTTCTAAGTATCCCCTTTTCCTTTTTTATTATTTTAATCTTGCTTAAAATGTTTAAAAATGTTCTTAACTTCATGCAATTTGGAAATCAGGTCATCTTGACTCGTTCAGCTATTGATGCCATTGTATGTAGCGGTTATTAACAGCAGCTAATTTTGTACTTTCCTGTTTTTAGGTGCATAAAAAAGATTTTCAGTATTAAATATTAAGCTGATCATAACCAGCTCATGGATATTGGGTATTTATATACCTTTGAGGTGACATTTTCACCTTTCTGTGGCATTATAAGGATGAGTCTGTTAAACAACTTGGGATGGAGTTTGTTTTTCTGTAGTTTGTGTATTTTAATCTACATATTGTGTATTTATTAAGCCATTGAGTAGATGTATTTTTACTCCAGTAAAGATGTGCTGTTTTTATTTATTTTGGTCTATTTGTATGTTTTGCTTGTGTTCTAGCTGTGTCCTTCAGGCCTGTACAGCTTTTCCTCTATCATACAGAATGGAATTCATACCCAGTGTCAAATTGCACAGGGAGCTCCAAGATGCTGTGATACATAAGGGGCCCAGTTCGTGCTTGGAATAAGCCATGCCATACCTGGAAGGACTCAGATCCTCTGCCTGATAGGATGGATTTATGCCAGTGTTTGAACATACACATGAAAGGTACTTTAACTTGGATGCCCATTTTTGATTTATGCACTACAAGCCACCACCTCAAGCCAGTTAGAATTGTTATATCTGTGTCAATACTGTGTTTTTATGGCAGTGTAACTAGGAGTCTTACATTATTCAAGTACCAGTTCCTGTTCTTTTTTTTCCTTATAGGGTTTTTTTTTCCATGTATTTCAAATCAACATCATGTTTTTTAACCAGTAGAAACCTGTTAAATCCCACTACTGTGTGTGATTGTGGCTGCTTTCCAGACGTCCAGATGCCTTTATATGAGTTGAGTGGGCTAGCGGTGGCTGTATTTGCGACTCCTCCCAGTGAAAATGACTTCATCATGCAGTTCATTGTTATTATTAGCCTCAGATTCCTCCTCCTCACATCACCTTCGCCAATCACTGATTTTATATATTTGTTTATTTGTAAACGATTATAAGGGAAGGCGGTGTGGTATGTTACATTGTGTATATGACTCACAGAGCACACCTACAGGCCTAGTGCACTGTGTGTGGACATTATGTATGCCTCTAGTGGACCGTCCCTGCACTTTTGTCCTCTAACCTGTATCATGTTTCACTTTTTTGTTGTATTTTTTTCTTAAACAGGTCAAAGCTGACTCAGGCGTCTAAATGGCCAAGTAATGAAAGCTTATATAAGCCAGTTTACCATGCGAGAAGGTGGACAAAAACAATTCTAATAAAATTCTGGCTTCAATAGAATATTATGCAGTTACAGAGACCACATAAGCAATTGGTATTTTTTGCTCCTGGGCTTCCCCTACAGGTGGGGAGTCTATGTCACTTTAACACCACTGCTGTAAGTACAAACCCTGCTATGAGCTCCCCCTCATGGATCGCTGTACACATATATTTGTTGACAAGTTGAGAGATGGGGTTTCTGTATCTGAAGGGAAAGTAGAATGTGAATGTGACAAATATGACTATTACAGAGTTACACAGTTCTCAAGAGAGGTCTCATGCAACTGTCGCAGCGTTCCAGCCCACAATGAAAGAGACAGAATTATCCTGAAGAGATTAAGGCAAGTGTGATTTCAGGCCATTTCACACCTGATGCAGTAAAGAAGCAGCTGTGCAGCGAGCAGTATGCTTCTAAATTAATAGCCCGTCCCACAACAATAAGCTATTTTCCACCTGATATTAGAAACCAAACATCTTGATAAATACATTTAAAAATGCAGTTAGCAGACCCATTAACAGCTATTTAACAATGCCTTGCTCACACGGTCAACATACAGATCATTTATTTGTTAACACTAAACTTGGGTGTTCTGTGAAGCTTTCAGCAAAGTTTAAATAGGAAACAAAGCAGAATTATGATAAAACTCCTCAGAAATGGAAAAAACACTCATCAGACACTATGACACTATGGGTGTGGTCTTAATATTGTAATAAATATGAATGACTGACAGCCCTTATATTACCATGACCTTACGTGAGCGCCAACACGTGTGTGCCCCGTTGTCCTCCAATGGCAGAACCGCCTTCCCGGCTGCCACCATCCACTAAATTCCGCTGAGAGGTGACTGGCATCGGACAGGAGACAACGGGGACACGGGGCAGCCGCTCCCCCATTCATTCAGCTTTAGCCTGCCAGATTTAGCTTTAACTCACCAGGTAACTCAGACTCAAAAAAGAGGGTGGAGGCATATAGGCAAAGTGATTGGTCAGGGGTATGCTGATGTAAGCATGACCACTTTTAGGACCGCCCATGCTACATCAAGACGAGAGCGATACTGGTGAAATACTGTAAACGTTTATTAGACATTAAAGATACGTGTAGCTTTTCATCACAGGAAAAGCAGAAACTGTTTTCAACATCTTATGGCTTACTTGATTTGTTTGATATTCAGGCAAAGTGTAGTGTATGTTAAGTGTTGTGTGTCTAGGTATTCATACTGACTTTTGTATTTGGCAGCATCTAGCTTAAGGTATCTTTTAGATCTATACAAACTAGTCTAAGGGTATTTTCTGAGTAAACAGTGAAGCACTTCTGTAAGTCGCTCTGGATTAGAGCGTTTACTAAATGCCTTAAATGTGAATGCAAATGTAACACCTGTGTCTTGCGCCCAGTGTCCCGAGGCACCACACGCCACTACACTTTGGTGTAAAATGGGCTTCAGACATAAGCTTCCGTTCCTCACTTTATAGCTCCATTGCAAAACTAAAGAAGCTAACTTCGATCATGACTGGCTAATTGCATTTACTTCTTCAGGCAATCTTCACTTACTTCACCTACTGACAACAGAAGGACTTTCTTTTGATTTTATGCATCTTAAAATGAAACTTTTGGTCAAACTAATGTGAGCAGTGACTGAAGAACAAGACAACCTGCAGTTTTGCTGACTTTCTTTTGCCTCGTCTGTCCATAGGCCTTTGGGGATCAGTCCCTGTACTGCTTGTCCCGAAGGATGTGTTTAGTGAGGAGCTGTGCAGGATGTGGAGATGGTTGTTTAGGGCAATCTCCAGGCCTCTCATTACTGTGACACGGCTGGCATTTGTAGTCTGATTGGTTCTCACGCACATGCCCGAGGGAGTTGGGGTCACCATGGCAACCTGGGGTCAGTGGCAATGATGTCAGATACCAGAGCGGCTCTGAAACTTCAGAGGGCTGCTGATCTGTCTTTTGTTGTCAAGCATTCGTCCAGGCCCAGCTGACACTGGGCAGTGCTTTATCAGCAGCCTGGGCACATGCATACTCATTCATACAGCAGGTCTTGGATCCCACTTGGATGGATAGTACTTGGCTACAATTAGTTTAAGTGGCTACTTAACTGCTTCATAAAACATTTATGATGCACACATAAATCACTCGTGTGTCATAGATACTTTGGGATGCTTGTGTAGACCGCTGTATGTGCGGTATAAACTAGGGCTTATAAATGTCAGCAGTATTTATGAGCATGTTATGTACATGTCGTAAAGCCTTTATGAAGTCTTTGAGTAGGTTCTTTCAAATCAAGGGTTTCTGCTTAATAGACTCGACAGGGACCTGACAGTAGTTATTTATCAGTCTGTAGTACACTGATAAAAATTGTGAATTGGATTTATTTGATTCAAATGTGTACAATGGATCGATATACTTTATTATACAGTAATATGTTTTATTTAGTGGAAATTTAGCACACTTTAATCAGTAAAGTATTTTGTTGTCTGTGTCTGCTAAATCCTTTCATTACTGTTTTTTTCCCCTTAGATTATCAAACCACTTCATGCATAGTACAGTGGAACAAAGCCTGCTAAAATTAATAGAGTGCAATATTGTGGAATATTCCGATTGTTGTTCGATTGATAGACCAGTATTATGGCTGATCTACCAGTATGAGTGTAACACCACCACAATACTCCGGCATATGCCAAGCTCATCAAAGGTGGGTGAAGCTACAATAAATAAATGAAATAAGTAAAAAAAAAAAATGAAAAAGACGACTACAGTAGCAATCTGATTTTGCCATGGTTTATATATAAACAGGATAGAAATGATAACGATGACTTCATAATGTCATAATTGAAATTTCTAATTTTTTAAACATCAGATTTTAAAACGCTAAGCTTTATAGATTATGTTTGAAATTGGTGTCAAGGAAATATTGTGCTTTTAAAATTAGTTCTTAATTTTTTTCTGGGGCAGAATGAGCATCCAGCTTTTTAAGTAAAATATCATTTTTGGGGGGGACAAGGGTTACAGGGTCACAAATATACAAACAGCATAGTATTTGATGAAATATCTCTTGATCAAGTTGTACCTTGATTGGATACTTTGTTGACAGTCATCAACAAGCTTCTGCGACTCTTCTTGGTACAACTGGCAGAGTTCAATAAAATCCTTTACAAAAGTGATGGTTCACCGGTTGTCCTTCCTTGAAGCACTTTTGGTAGATACTGACCACTGCTTCCCAGGAACTGATGAGTGTGTTCCACCATTCAGACATTCCTGGAGACACATCATCTTCAAGAACTGACTGTTCTCATGCTGACATATATATATAAACCATGTTATTTAATTCACCTGTCAGTGGTTTTAATGTTATGGTTGATTGATTAATTGATTGATTGGTGTATAAAGATGTCAAATTATCAAAATTGCGATTGTTTGAGGGAGATGTACAGAGGCCAATAAATAATAAAAAGAAAGGTGCCTTTGTCCTAAACACTATGGTGGGTATTGTAAATTAACATGTCATCATTGTTGCACAAAAACCTTGTATCTCCAAAATGTCCATTTTATGACATGTTTACCTTCTTAACTTTCAATGGAAGTCAATGTTATTCCAGGTCATTTTTAAGCATATCTTTTGGATCATTCATTGTGGAATACTTACACAAGGTAAAGAAGAAATGCCAGATTCACTTTATGTTGAAAAAGTGATAATAGAGATACAAGGTTTTTGCCGAGTGACGATATACTGTGCTGAACACTATTGTAGTCAGATAATAATTGAGCTCTTCAAACTAATGCAGCTTTACAGCAATAATATCTACCCATGCTTTCTTTTTCCATTAGATGAATTACCACCACACATTTTACTAACTGGCAGTGGCAGTGATGCTTCTTGGCTTACAAGAAGGCTGGAATTCTCTGTATTCAGGTCTGTATTTGCGTGCATGCGTGAGAGAGCCAAAACGTGTGAGCGTGTAATGTTGGCACTGGTGTATGTGTGTGTGTGTGTGTGTGAGAGCGTGGCCGTCACAGGTTGTTGCTGGACACAACTCGATTACAGCCTCATCTCTCTTGCAGCCTCTCTGCTTTTTCAGTAGAGCCCACAGGCCTCGTAATCGTGTTATGGTGTTACATGTATATCAGCCTTTTTTCTCTCTTTCTCTGTGTCCTCTCACTTTTGTCCCTGCCTCTTTTTCCATTCACACCATAAGAACCGTCATGGGTTGAATCTGAAATAGTCTGCTATTTGACACAGTTCTTGCACAGCATGTGAAGCACTCTATACAGTGCAGTGTTAAGAGGAAAGAAAGAGACCCTTTCAGATTCAGCCATGGCTCGTGCATATCATCCCCAACTGATGATGGATGAGACAGTAGCCTTATAAATGCATCTAATCTGGCCTGGGGTGGGTAATTTTGTACGTCGTCCTTCCAAACATTTGTAGACACCTTCTCAT
Organism: Salminus brasiliensis; assembly: GCF_030463535.1. Classification (NCBI taxonomy): domain Eukaryota; kingdom Metazoa; phylum Chordata; class Actinopteri; order Characiformes; family Bryconidae; genus Salminus; species Salminus brasiliensis. The sequence continues at coordinate 17,870,142 of NC_132901.1, read as the reverse complement.
TCATTGCTTTTTATGAAATGAAATCAAGGGTCGATCGAGAGTTTTCCTATATTGTATTTGCTGCAGGTTCTGGAACATTGCTGTGACAATCTCACTGCACCTAGCCATGAGAGCTTTAGTGAAGATCGGTTGTGATGTGGGGTGATTTGTTCTGGATCACAAACACCACTCCTACTCACCCCAAAGACATTGGATGACTCAATAGCCCAATGCTGATGGGTTTTATACCCCTCCAGCCTACCCTTGGCATATTAAGCACGGCAAACAGTGCTTTTCCATGGAGATTATACAAGCTGTGTGTGCAGTTAAACATCTGTCCGGAACAGGTGCACCTCAAAGTCACTGAGTGCACTACTTAAATAGGGGTTTAGATACTTTTTTTTTGACATAGTGTATTTCCTATCAAATCAAAATTGTTTAATGCCCAAATTAGGTTTACTAGCAAAAATTACAAAATTCTAGCTGTTTGTGGAAAACCAATCAAACAAGAACAAAAGGTGTTTTTAATAACTGCTAAATTATTCAACTTCTTCATGACAAGCGCCTTTAGAACATAGTAGAGCACCCTTTTGCTGACACCAGCTTTTGGCAGTGTTCCTGAAAAATCTTAGCCCATTCCTCATAAGCGATGGCCTCCAGTTCAGTCCAGTAACTCAGCCCTAGAGCATCAAGAGCCACTGCCATGCTTCCCTGTAGGCAGGGTGTTCTTTTCTGCATATGCTTTATTCTTCCTTCTCCAGACATACTGTTTATCCATTTGTTTCATTGCTCCACAGAACAGAATCCCAAAACATCTGAGGAACGATGAAACAAAACTGGACCTCTTTGGGCCTACAGATCAGTGGTATGTCTGGAGGAGAAAGAATGTAGTCCCCTTTCTTCATTATTCCATTCACTTTTTGCAGTGTACCAGCAGAACAGCTCTAGAGCATGATGATGCTACCACCACCACCATGCTTAACAGTTTGCACAGTGTTCTTAGAGTTGAATGCCTCAGCCAGATATACCCCTCCAAACATACATCCAGTCACCCAATATTTGTCTCCTCTGACCATAAAACTTTCCTCCAGAAGACTATCTGCAAACTTTAGTCCAGCTCAATGATGTCAGCGGATTTGGGAGCAGGGGCCTCTTTCTTGAACGGCAGCCTCTCAGTCCATAGTGGTGTAAAACTCGCTTGACTGTAGATAGTGATATCACTTGTGAACCTATTGAATTTCCACTGCAGGGCAAAATGTTAGTAAGGCCATACTGTACTGTTCCACCCTGGTGAGGACCCGTGAAGTGCACAGCATTTTGTAATAATTACGCCACACCAGTCACCACAACTTCTAGGCTAATATTGCTAGATAATGCTATCTAACTCATTTGTTAGCATTGTGTAATCTTCATGCATAACTTTTCTCAATCCAGGCCAAGGAGGCTATTTTATAGACGTAGGATGCCAAATAATGCTGAAATCCACTTAAACATGTCTATTTGAAACTAACTCAGTGGGGCTACCATCCAGTGGAAAAGTGGCCTAGGTGGATTTATGTATATTTTTGACCACTGTACATGTTTGATTTCATAATACATCCAATCAGTTATGAGGTCTAACACTGATTCTGGGAATGTGTTGGCTGACTGACATTTGCTGCTAAGTGTTTTTTTGTACGCTGTCCTATATGAAACCTTTTCCCAACCATTTCAACCACTGCTGATCTAAATGCTGGCATATAGACAGCAACAACATGCTTCACAAATTGCTTAATTAGCTTGGTAACTTACAAGACATCATATGAGCATTTCTGATGACTAACAGCCGTTAAAACGACGTATCGACAGAAATGTTCAGCCATCAAGCAGAGCAGAACTGAAGCAGAACCACGTTTTTCAGACGGCTAATTAAACATCACATGACGTGTAGGAACTGTGTATGGATGTATTATGTATTTATCCTAATTAATGAGGGAAGTGTGGATTGCACTGGCGGCAGCAGCCAATATACATTGCATATATTTCACAAGTATACTATTTGGACAGAAGTATTGGGACACCTGCTTATTCGCTGTTTCTTTGGAAATCAAAGGTATTTAATAAGAGTTGATCCTGCTTTTGTTGGAGTAACTGTCTCTACTATCCTGCGAAGGCGTTTTTATTTACTAGATTTTGGAGCATTGCTGTGAAGATTTGATTGCATTGAGCAACAAGAGTGTGAGGTCAGGATGTTGGATGAGCACCATACCTCATCCCTACCTCCGCAACTTATCCCAAAAGTACTAGTTGGAGCAACCATCATTTCAGAGAACTCTACAGGGACTAGACAAGCGGTGTGTGTTAGTGTGTGCATTTGCACATCTGTGTCATTTCAATCATTAGAAGGGGTGTCCACAGACATTTGGACATATAGTGTATGCGTGAATGGATTAAATCGTTACTGGCAGAGTAGCTATTTACAGTTTCTGAAGTCACTCCAAGTATGCGGCAGAGTGTTTGGCTGTTGAATTTTGAGGCAAACACAATTTCTATAACAAGCCAGCCTTGTGTACAAGTGGATAATCTAGCTTATGCGTCTGTCTCTCTTGCAGAAGTGCAGAGGGATCATTACTGTGTAAATGAATGTCAGTGGAGGTCCGCGGGTTCTTCATTACCCACTGTATTGTGCGGCTGAAAGGGGTCTGTAGTGGCAGCGGTTGCCTCGAACAATCTGAGAGGATTGGGTACATCTGCTAAGATGAGGGATGATGGGCACGTCTCTGAAGGCCATTACGATGTGAACGTCGATTGACTGAATGTTGCTCTATGAGTCTATGGTAGCTTTCTCAATTTAAGCACTGCGGGTTTTCTTTGAGATTGAAATGGTACACCTGTAGGCATTGACGGGTACCGTAGAGAGGTACTACAGGCTCTCGCCTGCACATAAACAGTACCAGCTTCCATAAGTTAGTGCTTTAGCATTCCTAGCAGCTCTCAGCATTACTCACTCTTTCTTTCATTCCGTGCGATTCCTTCCTCTCCCCGTTTTTAAATGAAATGACTGCTTAATCATATGCCGCATAATGGACTGCTTGCCAGAGCCGCTTCCTCTATAGATTAATGTGCTGCGCTGGGTTGACTACAAACATATTTTTTACCCTGATTTTTTTCCCCCAAGTTCCCAGACTCGCTCTCTCACTCTCTCCTTCTCTTTACATTTTCTCTCCCGGTTTCTTTGTCTTGTCATTTATTTTGTTTCCCCCATTTGTCAATTTCTCTGTAACGTTCTGTCTATCTGAGTGAGTTTCTCTCACCATTTCTCTTTCTCTCGTTGCTTTCTTCATATCTTTCTTCTCTTCATGCCTTATTTCTTTCTATTCAGTTCTGTCTCCCTCTTTCTCTTGCTCTATCTCGATTCAATACTAACTTAGTATCTCGTCACTTCTCACTCCCTCTTTCTCTCTGAGTTCTCTCTGATCTCTCTATTTCTTTCTTTCTCATGTCTCGTGTCTGTTTCTCTTTCCTTCTCGTTTTCTATGTCTTGTCATTTCTTTTGTTTCCCCATCTCTCCATTTCTCTGTAACTTTCTATCGATCTCAGTTTCTCTTAACAATTCGTTTTCTCTCATTTTTCTCTCTCGTCTCATTTCTTTCTCATCAGTTCTAGCTCACTGTTTCTCTTGCTCTTTCTCTCTCTCATTCTCTCCATCCCAGCTTCTCGCTCCATTATTGTCTTTCCATTTCTTCCTTTCATGCTTTCTTCTCGTCTTTCTCTCTTCAGTTCTCAATTACTCTTTCTCTTATTATCTCTTCATTTCCCGTTTTTCATTTTGTGCTTCCTCCTTTCTTTCTCTTCAGTTCTCAGTCTCTTTGCTTCTCTTTTCTCTTCCTCTTTCTCAGTTTCTCTCTATTTCTCTTTCTTCATTTTAATGTCTCATCAGTTCTCTCTAGCTTTTTCTCTTTGTCTTTTCCTTTCTCTTTCTCCATTTCTTTTACTCTCTTTCTTCAGTTCTCGCTTCCTCTTTGACTCCATCTCGATTTTCCTCTCCCCATTTCTTTGTTTTCTTATGATTTCTTTCTCTCTTTAGTTCACACTTTCTCTTTCTCCCCTTCTCAATTTCTCTTTGTCTCTTTGCCTTTCAGCGCATCAGTGGAGTGCTACAGTTTTAGTGTAAAAAGCTATGCTGTTATCACAAATATCAGCACGGGTAGAACACTTCTCAACCAATCAGAATTTAAGGCTGGAACTAACTGCTGTATAATGGGACTTGCAGATCTGCAGATCTTCTCGGCTTCTAGCCTCGTGCTGATGACGATTTCTCTGTCTCGATTTCGCTTACTCTGTTTGCATTTTTTCTCTTTAGTTCTTGCTCACTTTCTTTAGTTTCTCTCCATTTCTTTCTCTTTCTGCCTCTTTCTTTCTCCCTTTCACTCCCCTCTTTTCTTATTTCTTCCTCGTCACTGCTTTTGAACTTGTGTTCCTGTCTCTCCCTCTCAGTCTCTCTCCATTTCTTTCCCTATCTTTTTCTCCATTTCTCTCTCGTTTTAGTCCTCTTGCCATCTCAATTTCTCCCCTTTCTCAATTTGTCTCCCCTTTCCCTCTTTCCATTTCACTCTCTTTTTCCTAGTTAAATTCTCGCTTACTCTTTCTCACCATCCTAGTTTCTCTCTCCAGTTAAATGCACTTCTCATTTCTTTCTCTTTTTAGCTCTCACTCCCTTTTTCTCCATCTCAGTTTTTTTTACTCTAATTGTCTTTGGATTTTATTCTTTTCTCTTCTCTTCTCTTCTCTTCTCTTCTCTTCTCTTCTCTTCTTTTCTTTTCTCTTCTCTTCTCTTCTCTTCTCTCCTCTATCTCTCTATTTGCTTCTCTCTCTCTGTACTGTACCACTCTCTCTGTTCTAGAGCAACAGCTCGTTGCACTGCAGCGAGAGACAGATGACCCAAACAGACCATTCCTCCTCACACTGGAACATTAGCGAGTGCAAAGCTGGATGGAGGTTTTGCTGAGTCTAATGGGTAGAGACGGGGGACAGAGTGGGTAGTAATGGTGCCCTTTTCCTCACATCTTTCAGTCAGAAGACAGCTACCGCTGTTTAAACTCTGAGGCTTCTTCACCTGACCTCCTGCTAATCCTCTTAATGATGACCTCCAACTCCCTCGTCTTCAGTCCTTCATGTTACACAGGTACAGCAGTGAACTTGCACTTTGGGAAGTGTGTGTGCGGCGAGAGGCTGAGAGGCAGACGGTTAACTTAATACCGAGAAATAGTCCATGCATATAAACAGTCACAGGTATAGTCATGCAGTGAAGTGTTGAGTCCCGAAGCCACAGTACACTTTTCTGAGTATGCCATGGGTATCAGTAGTACTGCTGAAACACTAAGCAGCTGTGTATATATGTCACCTGTAAACCTGTAAAAAACTGCAGTGGGTTTATTGTAACTGCATACGCTGCATAGTAACAAGCAGCTGTTGAGAGGAAGTGCTATACCTGATGTGCGGTCGTCATTAGCACAAGGCTAAAAGCCGAGAAGATCTGCAGATCTGCAAGTCCCATTATACAGCAGTTAGTTCCGGACTTAAATTCTGATTGGTTGAGAAGTGTTCTACCTGTGCTGATATTTGTGATAACAGCATAGCTTTTTACACTAAAACTAGCACTCCACTGACGCGCTAAAAGGCAACTCAATCGGTTCAATCAGTGGCCAATCTTTGCAACACCACCGTGCAATAATTTCTTATTCACTTATTCACGGCTACTTTAATTTACGCCAATTGCTGACACAGATGTGCAAATGCACACATACATAGATTGTCTAGTCCCTGTAGAGAAGTACCACCAATACTATAGGACTCTCTGGAGCAGATACATATGAACCTATTGGCACCATGCCTAATGCCAGGCGTGGGCTAAAGGGCTTACAAAGCCCCCCAGCATTGACCTGTGGAGCAGTGGAACTGTGTTCTCTGGAATGATGGACAGTGTTTCGGTGCGATGTGGTGGGGTGATGATAATCCAACATTCTGAGCTTAGTAACACTCTTGTTGCCGAATACAATCAAATTCTTACAGCCATTCACCAAAATCTAGTAGAAGGCCTTCCCTAGACAGTTGAGACAGTTACTCCAACAAAAACAGGAGGATTTTTTTTTAAGGTGTCCTAATACTTTTGTCTATATAGTGTATTTACCTTTATGTTTACAAACATTCTGGGAGTGCTGTTATAGCGTCACCCATATAATTCCTCTCAGCCAATCCTGTTGCAGTCGAAACTAACTGTGGTGTACTAATTCTTAAGACACGTATACCAATTAAGACAATTGGTAGGACGGTTCATATAGATCTTATTATTTATTTGTTTGTTTGTTTGTTTATTTCCCAAACAATGCGTATCCTCAATGAGCTGTATCACATTTACTTTTCGCTGTAAATACAAAAAAATACGCATGAAATCTGGCTCCCACATTAGCATGCCGCTCCAGTGCACATAGTAAGCTTGGCTTTTCCTCTCGGCATCCACACCGGTCTTAGCCTTTAGCCATGTGACATTTACACTGACTACAGTTGAGTGCAGGCTCAGCCTCCCCTGCTTACATTCTTCCCTGTGTCTCCCTCATTTACTGAAAGAGCTCAGTGAGTCTCAGAGGCAAGGCCACAGAACACTCCGCTATTCTTTCTACCATGCAGGTAGATCATATTCTAGCTATGATATTGTAGAGTGAAACCTTGGCTTCCTTGAATAAACCTTGAAGCTAAAATCCAACTCTGAGTCAGATGCATCCAGTAAAGAGATGTTTCTGTGTAAGATTGTAGCACTATAGTTTTACTGTCTAGAACAAAAAATCAGGACCACCAGGTAGTATTCGTGTGGACACTGATGTGGTGGTACGAGTGGATCAAACACCGCAGAGAAGAGTCCAAAACCAGAAATGTCCAGCCTACAGCATCCTGTGGGCAGTGGCGTCCTGTGGGCAGCGGCGTCCTGTGAGCGCTGATGAAGGAATAGAGGATGACCAATACAAACTATGCAGCAACAGATACAGAGCTTCTGTCTCTGACTCTGACATGTCTAATAGAGTGGACAGTGATCAGACACAGTGATCAGTGTGTCTGATCCACTCATAACACACCAGCATGTCAGTCAGTGTCACTGCAGTGCTGAGAATGACCCATTACCCAAATACTACCTGCTCTGTGGTGGTCCTATGGGGTCCTCAGCATTAAAGAACAGGGCAAAAGGAGGCTAACAAAGTATGCAGAGTAACAGATGGACTACAGTCGTGTGAAAAACAAAGTGCCCCCTCTTTCCATTCTATGATTTTATGTATCAGGACATAATAAATAAAAAAACTTCTGGTCCTTTGCAGCCCTTAAAATTAGGTAAATGCGTCGTCAGACGAACAACACACACCAGATTCCACCGTGTCATTCGTTATTTAACAAAAATGAAGTCAAAATCGAAAAGCCATGTGTGAAAAACTAAGTACACCCCATGAATCAATAGCTTGTAGAAGCACCTTTAGGAGCAATAACTCAAAGTAATGGTTTTCTGTATGACCTTATCAGTCTCTCACATCGTTCTGGAGGAATTCTGGCCTAAACTTCTTTACGGCGTTGCCTCAGTTCATTGAGGTTTGTAGGCAATAGGTTCACACACAGCTCTCTTAAGGTCCCGCAATAGCATTTCAATTGGGTTGAGGTCTGGACTTGGCCATTGCAGCACTTCTAATAGTGGATTTCACTGTATGCACAATTATATATTCAGGGTTGGCATGGCCTGGCACCGTGGGGTGTTAGGGTCCACTGTAATCTGGACATAACTCTCCATGGACGTATAATATTTTATTGCAAGTAATTGGAAACATTCAGATTTACATTGTGTCGAAAAATGAAAAACGGCAAAAATACAGATTTGCAAGAACGCGTAAATATGATTCTTTCAGGCATCCCACAATAATCCATGTTTTCCTTGCGTATTGTGTGTGTGTGTTTGTAATATAGAAGCCGCTGCATCCATCGCAGACTCTCCAACCTTGATTTTGGCTTTAAATCAGAGTCCGGCAGCACTGAGGAGAAGTAGCCTACTTAAAAACCGCACTTAAGTGAGGGACCTGAAACAGAAGCTGCACTTGAGGTACCATCACTTAGCTCATAGCGCTTGCTACAGACAATGGAGCCTGTAAATGGGCTTTTTTTTCCTTTTTTTTGAGAAGGTCCTGCTGGCTCCCGCCACATTCGCAGATTTATTTGGTGCTTCAGGGCCATTAAAAGGCTTTAAATAAGATGTTTATCTACGGAGGTTAATCAGTGACGCAATCGCAATCAAGCTCCAATTTATCTGCTCTTCCTCCACAGAGGGAGGACATCAGTAGCATCGGCGCCAGCCGCCACCATCGTGATCTATTATCCCTCACCCAGAGTGCATTATTAGACAGAGGGAGAGAGAGAGAGAGAAAGACAGGCCTTTTGTGTGTGTGTGTGTGTGAGTGTGTGTGAATTTCTCATATTCACGTGCTTTTGGTTTGTGCAAGCCCTTTGTTCAGTCAGAGCCGTTATTCAGACAAAGCACTGAGAGGAGCTGACAGAAACCTATGATTCATAACGCGCAACACAAATCGTCTCAGCAGAACCAAGATGGAGTGTAATGAAGTCCACTGCTGTAATTTGCTTGAACAGGAGCCAGAAGTGACCATCAAACACACACACACACACACTGCACACTGGTTCTGTTTGGGTTTTACAAGTGTCATTAAGAGTAAACTCTCTGCAAAGTTGTGATATCTTGACAAATGAACGCATCATACATGTAATACAGTATATGTCCAAATGTTTGTAGACACTCTTTCTAATGAATGCATTCTGCTACTTTAAGTTGCACCCATTGCTGACACAGATATCTAAATGCACACACTCAAGCTTGTCAAGTCCCTGTAGAGAAGCACCGCCAATAGAATAGGACTCTCTGGAGCAGATAAACATGAACCTCCTGGAACCCTGCCTAATGTCAGACATGGCCTAGAGGGGTACAGAGCCCTCCGGCATTGAGCTGTGGAGCAGTGGAACTACTGTGCTCTCTGAAATGATGGTGAAGCTCCATCCGGTACTTTTGTGCTGAGTTGGGGATGAGGTGGGGTGGTGATCACTATTACTTATGGGGCTAAATGCAGGACATCAAATCCTCACAGCACTGCTCCTCCAAAGTCTAGTAGAAAGCCATCCCTGGAGAGTAGAGACAGTTACTCTCCAACAAAAGATATCAAAAGATATTAAAAGAATGAGCAGGTGTCCCAATACTTTTGTCCAAATTGTGTAGTAGATACATTGCCTAAAATGAGTGAATCGCAGTGTGGTTGAATCTTATCCGTTTAAAATAAGGCTTTATCTGCAGATTCTCCATGAAATGGTAGGAAACAGTCCTTCTTGAGGCCAAATGCGGTCCTCTACGTCTCTTTCGGCTTTTTAGAAAGACCATATATGATTAGTATCATTGGAGCACTGTGCAATTTTCATAATAATAATGGCCTCCTATTAGCATGATGCTCAGCTCTGAGTACTTAATTGTGAGGAACAGAGCCAGCTCGCGAGACTTAGTCATCGCGGAGTGTGTGCGTGGCTTGATCGTGCTGACGACGCTGAACGTTTGGTGTAGCTGTAAAACACTTAACTTTTTGTTCATTAAGGTCGTTAGCCAGCTAATGCTAATCTTCGAATCACTGTCAAGAAACGTTCAGGTCATTACAGTGAAGTGAACACTGCCTGGCTGTGGAGATGAGTTTATTTGAGGCTGACTGCGTTCGGTAATGGTGTGGGGTTCTGCGTGTGTGTGTGTATTTGTGTGTGTTTGTGCGCAGTCATGTAGGTTGGACCAATTGGCAAAGGGATCTTTCTCTATTTAAACGCTCTGATGGAACGTTTGATGTAGCGTCTCGCAAGCTGCAATCTAAAACCTGACCGTATTAGGACTCAAATGCATGCTTCAAAGCCAGCACTGCACTGGCCTTAAATTTAACTGGCCTTAAATAATCAGTGGACTGTGTTTGTCCTCCCTTTTCAAATGTACTTAATATTGGAATAGCAGCAACCCAAACTGCACAGCTTTCAGCATTATTGAGGTACGCTATATAACCAAATGTTTGTGGACACCCCTTCTCATGAATGCATTCAGCTACTTTAAGCTGACACAGATGTGCAAATGCACACAGCTTGTCTAGCAGATAAACATGAACCTACTGGCCCCATGCCTAATGCTGAGTGTGGGCTAGAGGGGTATAAAGCCCCCCAGCATTTAACTGTGGAGCAGTGGAGTGTTTTCTGGAATAATGGTGGTGCTTCATCCAATGCTTTTTGGATGAGTTAGGCAGTTGGGGATGAGGTGGGGTGGTAATCATTCAACATCCTGAGCAAATCCTCTCTTCAAATCCTTACAGCAATGCTCGTCCAAAATCTAGTAGAAAGTCTTCTCTGGACAGTAGAAAACAGTAACTCCAGCAAAAGCAGGATAAACTAAATTGATTTCAGAAGAAACAATGCAGGATCAGGTGTCCCAATACTTTTGTCCTTTTGTCCATTGTTGAAATACTGGGGAAAACAGCAGTAATACACATTGAACAAAATGACAATTTCCACAGAGTTGCTTTAAGGCTTGGGACTACACCTGTACACCAGCCAATCAGAGCAGAGCTCATTAAATTATTTAGAAGCCCATTATAAAAGATACAACAGCCTTTTTTAACATTTTAAGGCCTAACTATAGAGCTGTAAATGGGCTTGTTAAACAGCATCTGGGCATTTTACACCCGAACCAAGAAGTTATATCACTTCTATGCAGACATCACAGCCCAACTTAATATAAATATGTCACCAGCCTACAATCACCAGCATTACTGTCTACAGGTTAGGTTATAACTCACATGTTGTCCTATTGGTTTCCACCACCTTTTGAAAAGGAATCAGGGCTCCTAAGTGAATCCTCAGGTATTCTGAGTGTATCATCGGGAGGTTGACTTTAATCCCCGGTGATGCTATCCGAGCTCTTTGGTGAGCGTGATGTTAGCCAGCATGGGTCTTTGGTAACTGGCTAGCGTTGCATTAGTGGCAACTCAAAAACATGTGGCGGTGCTTCGTATGTCTTCAAGAAGAAAGAACCTTCATTCTTCTAGCATTAGTTGCGTTGTGTGAAAGTCGTAGCTTGTGGGGGGAAATATTTATTGACATAATTTGGGAAAAGCTGATATAAACTATACTGCATTATCATTGGATTATCATTATTTACTGTAAAACTTGATAAAGCTCAAAAGGTACCATTATCGCTTTGTATCATATGCTATGGGCTGGTGCCACTGTACCCACTACCTGGAGGCACACAGTGGCACACAGTGTAAATGAACGCTGTTATTTTAGAGAACTGTGCACAAGCCGTTTTTGACCTGGGCTCAGTTCTGATGAGCAATGACTCTGTAGGCGTGAGCGGAGGCATCACTGTTTGTTTGTTTGTTTGTTTTCCTGATGAAAGATGCTTTTCTTTTTTTTGTTTTGATGAAGCCTTTTTCCATCTTCGCATCAGGGCCTGCCAGATATCGCAGTGATATCTGCTCAGTGTTGCAACAACGGAGGATCTCAGAGCCAAGGCCTTAAGGCCAGGGTTTAGGATATCCTGCCTGGGAAAGCCTACGTGTTATGCACAAATCTGGCATATGCTTCATGTACGAAAAAGCACAGAAGGCATTTCTCAGCCTCATGCATATGCGTTTGAGGAAATATCATGGAAAAGATGTCAAAGTTGAGGCTGAATACTAACTCTTTCTTGATTTATTATTATGGGGGGGTGTACAGGGAGCACTAGGCTACAAGCTAATGCTAGCCAATCTCTTCTCTCCAAGACCTTGTTCTTTGAGAACAAGATGGACTACTTCAGCTGAACCCAACTGGAGCTAAACACACATCAGAACGGAAAGCAAAAGCTCATTTATTTTCACTGGTAAGACTGGAGAAAGCCAAACCCAAGGAAGCAAATCAGGACTAGACTAAAAGCTAACAAGCTACAATTTCTTCAGCTTGCTAACAGCACACTGCACTGAGAGGACACCATGAGAGGACAGCAACACTATCCGGTAAGACTCAGAAATGGTCACAGTGTTAAAACTATGGTATAATATGCGGCTCCTGTGAGCCGCTGCAGTGCCATAAACCCACCACTAAAAACAGAACTATTTTTTTATACAAGCCCACCAATAAAAGGAAAATCTCATCTGAATCTCATTCTAGAGCCTGGGGTACACTGCAGGACGTTGGAACGACTAGGGATCATCCCCTACACAACTTCAACCTGCTGCTGGATGGAACCCGAACATACGTTACCTAGGAGACGCAGATCCACGCCACCATTTGCATGGTCTGCACAGACTGCAGAGGGAGTTACAGGTGAGTAGCACAGCACATCTTGGGGGCTAACCTACGTACGAGGCAGACGTTGGCTTCTTATACGAGTTTCCGTTCTACCTTAAATGGTGCTGCAGTATCGGGCATGTAGCTACTAGGGTCGAAATGTAGCTGCTGTATCATTTAAGGTGGAGCAGAACAGTTTTTATTATAGAGGCTACAGATGGGACTGGTCTGAAACCAGCGATTTGGAGGCCAAAAATTGGAGTCTGCGCTCCTCACACACTACTCGATATTCTCTCCTACTGCCGACTCCAACTGACGAAAAATCTGCAGATTACAGCCAACCAGCACAGACTGAGTCGGACTGAGAATCAGGGCTAAAATCGGGGTAAAAATCCTGTAGTGTATGGCGTGTGCAGTGCAATGCCTCTTTCTGGTGCATACTGTTGTAGACCCCATAGGTGAGCAGTCCCGACTGTCATGTCTGCTTTGAATCCATGTTGTGCTGCGGGGTTCAACAGCACACACAAACACACACACATATAGACACAGTAGGCATGTACTTCAGATCCTGTGCTCTTTATTCCAGGCATGCAAGCGAAACCACACTGCAGGAACCAGAGAGACATCAGGGCGAGTTTAGGAACGTCAAAGTGTCTGATGGTGGCATGAACACCTGCTCGCAGCCCACACACACATACACACATTTTTTTCATGTTGGTTTAAGCAACAAAGGCTGCCAGATTTTCTACAGGTTAAGCCACTACCTTAAGTGTGTGTGTGTGTGTGCGTGTGAGTGTGTGGGTGCTGGGGAGGTGTTGGGGTGGGTCCTGTTAGTTCAAGCTCATCAAAAGTCCAGAGACGTTAAATAAACACAAAGAATGAAAGCAGAAATCCTCACTGATCCACGGCAGTCCAATAATACACCCCTTTTTTCCATAACAGGCTCTATTAAAGGCCTCTGACTCTCATTTAGGAGAGCCACTCATCCTCAGCCTCTGAGAGGGAGAGAGAGACACAGAGAGAGAGAGATCAGTTTATATTCTAATAGCTCATCAAATGTATACTTACCATATCAATGAGAATAGCAACTCAGTGTAAAACATGAAGCCCAGTAGACCCGGCAGGTTAGCAGAGCTCCACCCAGTCTAAGTGATTGACAGCCTTTAAGAAGCTTTAAAGACCCCAGACCTCGCTTTTCCACTGAGCTTCAGTCGCCAGGTTTTAGCAGAACGTCGTTTTCCCTCACCCCCACCTTCGTCTCTCTCATCAGGAGCGCTTTGGAGACGCGCGTCCTCTTTTTCCACCTGTATTCCGGCCAGCCACGCCTTCCCGCGCTCGGATTGGTCGGCAGTAGCCACCGTCATCCCGTGCTCCGATTCGCCAGCGCTCCCACTCGCCGGTATGCCTGCATCCATTCCCGGCGAGCGGACTGCGTCTCTTAGCCAATCCGAGCGCAAGAGTGCGGGGCTTGGCGGAAAACGGGTGGAAACAAGCGGAGAAAGCGAGAGAAGAGCGAGTTGGAGACGGCAGGCGCACCGAGCGCGCACGGAGCTGCCCGATGCGAGAAGACCTCCGGCTTTCCACGCTTCATGCGCTGCATCCAAGGTAGGGAGCCCATGTGAAAGGAGCAATAAAGAATGGAGGGGCCAAATGGGAGCGGCATCGGCCCTCCCAACTCGTCCTGGGACGCAGGGGCTCCGTACTCCTCAGCTACGGCGGCGGGTCTTGCGGCACTGGTCACTTTCCTCATCCTGTTCACCGTGGTGGGCAACGTGCTGGTGGTCATCGCCGTGCTGACCAGCAGGGCTTTAAAAGCGCCACAGAACCTGTTCCTGGTGTCGCTGGCCACGGCGGACATTCTTGTGGCCACCCTGGTCATGCCCTTCTCGCTGGCCAACGAGCTGACGGGCTACTGGCTGTTTGGCAGCGCCTGGTGTGGCGCCTACCTGGCGCTGGACGTGCTCTTTTGCACTTCGTCCATCGTCCACCTGTGCGCCATCAGCCTGGACAGGTACTGGTCGGTCACAAGAGCTGTGGAGTACAACCTGAAGCGAACGCCACGTCGCGTGAAAGTGGTCATCCTCATGGTGTGGCTGGTGTCCGCCGTCATTTCGTCACCGCCCCTCCTGTCCACCAGCGGCCAGCCAGAGGGGTCGGAGCGGCCGCAGTGCGAGCTGAACGACGAGACATGGTACATCATCTCGTCCAGCGTGGCATCCTTCTTTGCCCCGTGCGTTATCATGGTACTTGTCTATATCAGAATTTACCAAGTGGCCAAAACTAGGACAAGAACCATGTCGGAGAAGAAGAAGCACAGCCTGGACGCCCCCACTCAGACAGAGAACGGCTTCAGCAGAGCCACACAGGTGGGGAGGCAAGAAGACAGGGAGAATGGACACTGTGTGACTATCCCAGGATGGCAGGGTAAGGAGGGTGTGCCTAGGATGTCGCCGAGCCACGAGGAACCGGAGGTCACCTCGTCATCGGAGAACAAAGCTCAGAAGGTGAGGGATCCGACCCCAAGCAGGAGTCAAGTCGATAGTCCAGAAGTTGGTGGGACTGGGCCAGAGCCTCCCAGGAGGACATCCCGAGCCGGCAGCAGGGCCAGGGAGCTTTTTTCCTCGCGGAGGAAGAGGAGTGGGCGACGGAAGAGCAGCAGCAGTAGCAGCAGCGTCAAGAGAAGGGCATCCCAGGTGAGGGAGAAGCGCTTCACCTTCGTGCTGGCCGTGGTCATGGGAGTGTTCGTGGTCTGTTGGTTCCCGTTCTTCTTCAGCTACAGCCTGTACGGTGTCTGCAGGCAGGCCTGCCAGATCCCTGATGCGCTCTTCAAGTTCTTCTTCTGGATCGGCTACTGCAACAGTTCCCTTAACCCTGTCATCTACACTATTTTCAACCAGGACTTCAGAAGAGCCTTCCACAAAATCCTCTGCTCACCATGGAAAAAATCCTTCTAGATGATATATATATATATAAATGACCCTTTATTAGCTTTGGAGGACATCACTCTAGACCACTGCACGCTCTGGAAGAAATGTTTCTACACAAGTGACCCTCTTTATACTCTGGAGAGCATCACTCCAGACCTCAACACATCCTTGAAGAAATCCCTCAAGAGACATGGCTCTCTTTAAGCTCTGGAGGACGCACTGCAAAAAAGGGATCTTGGCAAGTGAAACCATCCTAATTGTAGTTTATTCCACAACTGCTCTACATAAATGGACTAAAAATGAAAAAAAAAAATATTATATATATATATATATATATATATATATATATATATATATATATATATATATATATATATATATATATCCATATTCTAACATCCCTCTCCATCTTTAATAAGAAATGTGCTGGTTCTGACCAAACCTTCAGCTTATAATGATTTGGAGAATACTGTGGGAGCGAGGACAAAGAATTTTGGACTGGAGTTTGGGTGGCTTCAGCCTTCGTAGAAAGCCAGCCCCCCTTTGATAGATGACTTTTAGATGATATGATAGATGACAGGGTTAAGAGGGAGGTGACAGGGAGGTGGAGGGTTTCGCAGACTTGTCATAGTCACGTGAACAAGGAACAGATGGCATTTATAAGAGGTTAGAATAAAAATTCTGTTATTTCATAACTCCACTAATGGGTGTAACAATTCAAAAAATTTATGACTACATTTGAAATGACTGACATAAAGATAAAATATAACGACGACCGAAAAAACGTCCTTATGCAACATTGCAAAAGTACAGAATTAGATTTTTTTTCATTTGTGTCCTGATCTAACGCTTTTGCCACAGGCTAATCTGTCACTGTTAGATGACGTAAAACCGAGGTGCATTTTTAGATAAGCGCCGTTTTTGAGGTATTCTGTGGTCAGTGCTGTTCAGTAGTCAACTCAAGATCAATTCTCTTTTTGTTGGCTTCCTTTTATAGGTCGAACGGTATGATGATGAGGCTCTGTCTTCTAAAGTAGCTAATGCTAACCTTATATCCATGCATGGTTTTGGATCAGCCATCCAAAAACCATCAGCCATGGATCAGCCATGCTAGCAAACGGACCCCCACACAGGGCAGCAGAAGCGGCTTACTTTTTGATATGGATTAAACAGGGTGGTTCCTGTTTACTTTAGGATTGTACTTCCGTACCATATCATCACCACTACCACCTAAATGTGTAATATATTTGTAAAATTTTTCTTATTCATGATGGAAACTGAATGTAAGCGAATGCTGCTATGCTAAGCACAAGTTTTCTTCATTACAACTAGCCTACCTGTACTGTTAGCTCTGTGTTGTTGCAGTGCATCGGTCCACATGTCAACAAATCCTGCACCCATGAAATGGTTGTGGACTTTATACTTTTTTTTAAGGATTTATACTTTCTGAACTGTTCCCAGTCCACCAACAGTTGGTAATATTCAAGTACGAGGTTGGAGGCAGCAGTGACAGCATTACAACTTGTTGGGGTCAGGTTGTTTGAATCAAGCCTGGCTTCTCCAGTTTACTGCACTGCTCACTATAGCAATACCTCAAAAATGTCTCTTTCGGTGATATAAAGGGCTGATATGTTAGCCTGAAGTTAACACACTAGCCACAAGCTAACATGTTAGTCACGATACACGTATACAAAATGATACACTAGGATATATTTAGCTAGATGTTCTCACTTGCCAATATACCATTTTTGCTGTGCATGTCTTCCAACCAGTGGTCCTGTAGTCCACTTGCTCTGGACATTGTGGTCTTTGGTGGCATTCCCCTGTTCCAACTCCAACCTGAGTCAACAAACGAGCTAAGTGAGTGTGGTAAAGCAGGCATGCCCTGGAACGTGAAGGGCAGCATCACTCCAGGACCAGGGTTGGGAAACACTCTTTATAATCTATCTCAATGGGATCTTTCTACAGATCTGAAGCAAGTCGTTCCACAGTATATGGAGACTATTACTCGTCCTGGCATTGGTCAGTGCGCCTGAGGCAGCAAAGCCAGCGATCTTCCTTTCTTTCTTTCTCTTTCTCTCAGACTTGTCTGATTTCCAGAGATATTAAACAGTCAGACGAAGCATTAGAAGGGGACAACTGGAATATTTCAGGCTCCGGGGCATGAGTGACTAGACTGCTGCTCTATCTAAGACTGCCCGACATGGCTGGGTCAGAAAACGATGCAGAAGCACTGCGTTTCTCCGCCTCAGATTTCACTGGGCGTTTGATGGGCTTTGATTCTTCTCCAGCTGTTGTCGAGCCTGCAGCTTCGGACAAAGACGATGAGCAGCGGAGATGAGACGAAGCGGACCTGTGGGTGTTTCTACTGCAGTGTTAAGCGTAAAAGTTACAGATTTATTTTTTATGTGAACTCTGGATAAGCTGTATGAAATAAAAAGGATACCACCGCGCTCTGTGACTGAGTGCAGCTTGTTCTGCAGGAGCTGAGCATGAGCTTATTTCTGTAATTAATGTTTTTAGGCCTGAAGAAGAAGAAGAAGCTCAACATGTAATAGGATGAGGCTGGTGTCTACATGTGTGTATGTGTGTGTGTGGATTGGTGTGTGTGTGTGTTGGTGTGTGTGCATGCAGCTTTAACCTGACAGGTGCACTTTTTGTCTTTGATGTGGACTGCTGAGTCATGTGTTGCTCATTACCTTCGACCTCCATAGTCCAAGGGAAGAGAAGGAAAAGTGGTGCATGGAGGGGTCGGTGTAGTTGCTTGGGCACAGAGTGGCAGGATGCCACTGCAGGCATGTGATGTTTGTATTATTATTAATAATATTATTATTATTACTATTACTATTATTGTCATTAGTCTTCTGAAGGATAGTCCTTGGCAGTCTATTCAGTCACACTGGCTTGACAACTGAAGGTAACAAGCCTGATTCAATACTGTGACATTGATTCATAGGCTACATTTCATTCCAAAAGCATCCTGTGTATTGTTAGCTCCTACTTAGTTTCCAATTGGACAAGACAAACACCTATCAGCCATAACATTAGTACCGCTGACAGGTGAAGTGAAAAACACAGATTATCTTAATTTACAGTGACATCTGTCAATGGGTGGGATTTACGTATCGGCAGCATGTGAACAGCCAGTTCTTGAAAGCAGCAAAAATAAGCAAACATAAGAATCTGAGCCACTTGTGCTAGACGACAGAGCATCTCCAAAATCAATGCTCAGTATCTACCAAAAGTGGTTCAAGAAAGGACCACCACCGGTGGACCAGCAACAGCGTCAGGGAAACCTGAGGCTCACTGATGCGATCCATGGAGGCCCCACCTCACAGCTTGCAGGACTTACAAGATCTGCTGCTAACAACGCCACAGGGCGCCTTCAGAGGTCTTGTGGAGTTCATGCCTCGAATTGTCGGATCTGTTGTGGCGGCACATGGGGCACCAATTAAATATTAGGCAGGTAGTATCAATGTTATGGCTGATTGATGTATATACTGGCTATATATTTTCCCAATAATACACCCTCAAGGTCGTGCTAAACCATAAGACAGTGATTTCTAACTCTAGTCCCAGTGTTTACCCTGCTCTCAACACACCTGATCCAGATACATCATAAATCACCTGATCCAGATCATTCATAAGCCCTTCCTGAGCTGAAGGTAGTGTGTTAGAGTGGGAAATCACTAAAATGTACAGGGCCAGGGTTGGGAATCACTGTTGTAAGATAATGCTGCCAATAATCCAAAGTCCAGGACCCTGCCAATATCATTGTAGCATAACATGACTTTTTGTGTATTGTTGGGATTATACCACAGTTCTTTTCAGCGTACAACAGTTCATATCTAATATATTTTTAGGAAACAAAGAGAAGACTCACATTCTCACTAAAGAAAAATAGTGCCGCCCTGTAACACTAATTGAGTGCTGCTGTATTGAAACATTGAGGCTCATATAGACCTCTGTTTTCCACCTCATGGGTCAGTTTCCCCTTCTCCGTGTTTTGATTAAAGTCCATCCAGACTGGCGCTCTGCGGCTGGTGGCATATTGAGACAGACTTGCTTTAGGTTTGTGATTGCTGCTTGCTGGCATTGCTTGCTGTAAGGTGACAATATCAGTTCATTATAACTTTGACCTTTTCCAAAGCCTTCTTATTTGAGGCCTCTAACAATTTTTCTGTTATTTTTTACCAGCTTACTGCTCATTGCTACATCACAGGTTGGACTGATACTTACAGAGGCTGGTTCAGAGGGCCAATATCGTGGGATATTTGCACTTATGGAACGTCTCTCAGCCAATCAGATTGCTCACTGGCCTTTGCTAGGTGTCAGGCGAATACATCTATTGAGATATTCACCTTATATTCCATTTTTATTTACTTTGTGTTAGAAAGTCCGGTGCAACAGCGGATCCATTGATATAGATTCTAACCACAGTGATGATGTGCATCACACTGAGTGTATGATATGTTAGTTAGAGGGTGCCACAGTAACTGGAAGAAGAGATGAATTTCACTTGAACCGAAGTGCTATAAGTCCATACGTCTGCTCCTACCATTTTGCAGAGGAGAAACCAACAACAGAACGTCCTTACCCAGAGCAACTGCTCAATTATGCACAAGCTAAACTAGCTCTTAAGCTAACATCTGACCTGGTAGTCTCTCACCCAACGCATCTGCTTCACCAGAGCCTCATAACCAAGTTGCTCTTCCACAAATGGTAGGAGCAGACGTCTGGACGTTTGGGTGAAGCGCCGGTCACCACAGATGCAGGTCCTCTTCCTTTTTGAATGTGGTGTCCCACAACACTGATCTTTTCTGTTATATGGGAAAGCTAGTAAGTTATGCTCCAAATCAGTGAAACCCAGTTCCTGGAGGTACCTTACCCTGCAAATTTAAGAGCTTTCTCTGCTCCTAATTCAACCAATCAACATCCTTAACAAGTCCTTTCAGAATAGTCTGTTGGATTGTTGGTTTAGCACAGCTATCTACTTTATGACCAGTCTCCACAGCAATAGCCTACTTCACACTGCATTCATTCTGAATATGATACCTCCATAAATCATTCAATATGAAATGACCAGAAATTGCAACACAAAGGTGAAAGAAACAAACTCCTGAAAGTGGGCGTGGCAGAATAAGGTGAATTGAATCAGATTGCTTCCTGGCCATTGCTAGAGCTACTGGCACGCCTAGGACGACTCTCAGCCAATCAGATTGTCTGTTGCTACGTCAAAAGCAAGTATGAATGAATCCCCCTTACATAAATTACTCTAGAGTACTGGTATCAGGAAATATTCACACTCAATCATTTCTTCAACACATTTCTCAGCCAATCAGATTGCAGCTTGGCTGTTGCTACGTTAAAAGCGAGTAAGATGGCATGATGCTTACAGGAAGTGCCAGTATTGTGAGATATTGGCACTCCTAGAACGGCTCTCAGCCAATCAGATTTTTAGCCTTTTGCTGTGTCAAAAGCAAGTATCTCTGAATCCTCCTTAGATAAACTACGCTAGAGTACTGCTATCAGGAAATATTGGCACTCACAGAACATTTCTCAGCCAATCAGATGGCTGTTGCTATGGTAAAAGCGAGTGAGACGGCATGATCCTTACAGAGACTAGTGTAGAGTGCCAGTACCGTGAGATATTGGCACTTATAGAACGCCCCTTAGCCAATCAGATTGCTTTCTGGTCGTTGACAGGTTTTAGGCAAATACATATAGTGAGATATTGGCACTCCTAGGCTCTCAGCCAATCAGATTGCCACCTGGCGGTTGCTATGTTAATAAAACGAGTAAGAGGACATGATCCTTACAGATACTAGATCAGAATGCCAGTATTGTGAGATATAGGAGGCCTTTCGGCCAATCAGATTGTTTCCTGGTCGTAGCTAGTTTACAGGCGATTAAGGCAGACTGCCTGACAGCCAACTGGATTGAATGTCAGGGCAAACAGTGGTATTTACTGGAGGAGTTAATGTCTGATTTAGCTCCTTTACTGACATTACAGCAGGACTACACATACATAATGCATTTCTGAGGTGTGTTTGGCTACTTACTTAATAGAGCATTTTTCCCGAAATCCTTGACCAGACATTGGTCCTAGAGTGCCGTTGTAAATCAGAGTGTCAGGACTGTTGACCCCGGGAGTAAACTGGTCAAGTGGGAATTATGTCTATATGTGTGTGTGTGTGAGCCTAAATGCTAGTCTCTCTTGCAGCAATGCCCCATTTCCGAGCCAGATTTAAACCTCTAATCAGAGATATTTTCGCTCCGAGACGTTCCGAATCCTTTAGGAACAAGACGTTTGTCCCCTTCATTTAAACTCTTTTTTTTCCCTCTCTACAAAAGTGGGCCGATATCTCTCATGTGCTCTGCATATCCATTACATTTCTGCTGGTATTCTGACAGTAGCCTATACACTTCCCATATAGCTCTTCCCACCACAGCTATTTGAGTGGTTTGTGTTTGGGTGTACATTAACAGTGGACCGAGGACTCAGCAGTATTAATTTTTAATAATTAATTGATGATCAATACATCTTCCGTCCTGCTTGATTTTGTGTGTGTGTGTGTGTTTGTGTGTGGGAGAGAGAAGGACAGACAAAGACAGAGAGAGAGAGCATGCTGTAATGCTTTCTAGTGCGGGTAAACAGTGGTAGTGGTGTTTTCTCATAAGCAGCTTTTATTGTTCTGTTTGTGAGCAGTTTAATGTCAGAAACACACTCCGTACCGCCGTCTCTCCGAGCGCCTTCCTCGATTTAAACCACATAAAACATGTTAGCCTCACAAATCCAATCATGCCACCGATATGTGGATAGCGAGAGAGAGAGAAAGGGAGGGAGTGAGAGAGAGCGGGGAAAAAAGAAGTGAGTTAAACGATACACTGAGACGCTGCTCCCATTCATTTCTGAGAAAAAATGCAATATCGTTGGTTAGTCTGATCTCATTTTTTCCCCTGGTTTGATTGATATACAGTGCTGCCTTAGGTCGTAGGCCCCTAACCAAGCTGTCTAAATGTCTTAATCTGACCAGTAAGACACAATAATACAATAAAACAAGAAAGAACTGAAGAACTGACACTATGACCCAAGAATCATGACTTTGAATCCAGAGTCATGCTGTTCATGCCATCAGCAGCCAGAGCCTGGAAGAGCACAATTGGCCTACACTCTCTTGGTGGGCAGATGGCGCTCTCTCCCATCTTCACTCCCATTGTGATGCTGGCCAGCTCAGGCATCTGTTGGCTGATGTATGGGAGCTGGAGGTCCGGCACTTTCCTTGTGTTGGCTGCCTAGCGATGCTGCATTGGCGGCAGTTTGAAAAGACTTCAAATGTATTGAAGGAGGCATTAGGAGTGCTAGTGCTAGTCCTTTCCCCTTCTAGTGTTGGGAGCATTGCAAGTGATGAGGGTGGGGGGGGGGGGGGGGTTAGTGAGGTTAATTGGTTCAGCTGAATTGGGGAGAAAAAAGTAATTTTTTAAAAACTGAGTATACAGTACAGATTATCCAAAATCCTGAACACTATGGCTCTTGTCGCTGAATGCAATCAAATCCTCACAGCAATGCTCCAAAATCTAGTAGAGAGCCTTCTTCCCTGGACTGTAGAGACAGTTACTCCAACAACAGCAGGATCTACTCTTTTTAATGCCCTTGATTTCGGAAGAAAGAACGAATGAGCAAGTGTCCCAATACTTTTGTTCAGTTGTATATAAGACTTAAATCTACATAAATGTACATTTTTCATACTTTATTTGTTCATATTATTTATTAGAAGGCCTACTACAAGGGTGCCAGGTGACACCCTGTGCTAGCAGTGTCCCTTCTACCTGTAGCATCTGTAGCACTGGGTCCATTGCTATGGACAGTAATGTCCCCACTTAGAAAAGAACAGAAAGCCAACTGGAAGGTTTATCATTCAGTATATCAATCTTTTTTTACGTTGTTTTACTAAACACAAGGAAAACTCTGTGCTGCAGATGTGGCAGACCGGGATTAGGTCAAAACACAATGGAATATCCCTTTAATTTCATTTATGATGACACAGAAATTGCGCCACTCTGTTGGCGGGACATCTCCATTATACTCACCGTAGTGTGATATCCTCTTTAGACAGACTGAAAGTCTTGAGCTGATGGTGAACGAGTGAGACGGAGGGGGCAGGTGGGGTTGAGATGGAAGAAAAAAAATGATGACAGGCAAAGCTAATGAGACGTGGGTGTCGTGGGAGAGTTTGCACTATATGTCTCCCTCTCTCTATCTCTCTCTCTCCCTCCCTTCCTCCTTTTCCTAAATGAAAGTCTTGGCTATGCACGGGCCACTCTCCGGTCACTCTTTCCTCCCTGTCCATCTTCCCCTTATTTAGAGAGAACGACAGCTGCAGCCACTGCCTGATTTACTGCCAGCGTCTGGAGCCTCCACTCAGGTTATTACTGAGTATGTGTATGTGTGTGTGTGTGCGTGTGTGTGTTTGTGAGGAGTGGAGTGGCCTTGCTGCAGTAGCTCTTTACTCTGCCTTATTAAAGTATAGCCATCTGCTCACACTCTGCAAACTGAACCTGGACCCCACTTCTTCTTCCTTTGCAGTTCCACAAAACACACAGTTACGGCCACTAGCAGTGAATTAAGAGCTTCGTTCACCCCTACTACTGATTTTTATCTGACTCTGCTGGGGTGTGTGGACTCACCGCACAGCACAGGCTTGTGCCGTCCACTGAAAGGTCACCTTTAGAACCACTGTAAGTATTTCTTAGCAAGATGTACAGTTGTTTCTTTCACAGTTCCGGACAAATCTGGTCCTTTGGGGTCAAGGTGGTGGAAAAGCTGGTCGTCCTCGTGAAAATATACCGTACGCTGGTAAGATAGCTGGTTAACCAACTCCTGACCAGCTTAGTGTATGCTGACCAGCTTAGTGTATGCTGACCAGCATAGTGATGCTGGTAACCTAAGTAGACCAGTTTAGTCATGCTATTCATGCTGGTCGACAAGCTTTGTCAGGTTGACCATGCATGTAGACCAGCAAAAACATTCCCTCTTCTGGTCAAGAGCTAAGCTGGTCAAGCTGGAGTAGCATTGGGTATGTTTTCATTTGAGTTTGATGATTTACCTTCAACTGGCCAGGCTGTTCTTTAAGCAGGGTACTGTAGCTGAGATCCGTTACTGTGCCATAAACCAGGCAACAAAAGCATAGATGATTATAAGCAGGGCTCCTGGAAAGCAGGGAAGTCAGTGTGTTTCATTCTGAGGTAAAATAACAGGGTTGTAAATAAGATAAGAGAACCGCGTCTGAGCATACACACCTTCAAATTTACATGAACCCAGCCCACCTGAGAAAGTCTCTTGAGCCTAAATGCTAAACAGCTCCTTCAGGAGAATTTGGAAGCAGGGATCCAAAAGGCTAAAAGCTAAATGGAAGAAGTAAAAGGGCTGTCCAGAGCAACCCAGACGAAGCCGGTGAAGGGAGTGGGTTTTAGGCAGGTGCTAGGCTAAAAGCTAAAGCAGCTGACCGACTACAATCTTTTCAGCTGGTTAATTACACACCATGCCAAGATGACTCGGCAGAAAGCAACACCATCCAGTAAGCTAAGCTTGGCTAGGCTACTGTGATCTATCCTCGTGACGTAAGCCAGCCAATAAAAGCAGAAGAGTTTTTTTCCCCCGAGCCCTCTGTAAAAGGAAAATCAGTGTGTTTCACTCTGAAGCAAAATAACAGGGTGGTAAAACCACATCTGAGCATTTTCACCCCACCAATTACATACTTACTGTTTCTACTTGCCACGTCTAACAACTTAAAAATACTCAATGTATGCATTCTGTGGCACCTTTAAGGCCTTAAAAAGTCTTGGCTGACTAACTAAATATGGAGTATGAGGGAAACTGTATAAATGACATTTTCCACAGCTTCGATCGTCTGTCTGATCTTTCTGGAATCTCTCCTGGACTCTCGCTGAAACGTTGAGATGTCCAGTAAGAGTTTGCACAGGGGAAACATTAAGGCTGTGTTCGGAGCACCCCGATCGAATCTTTTTGCACCTAATCCAATAAATATCTGATCTTTTCCTCCAAACAGTAGAAAGTTCACACAGATGCAGAAATTCTGCACTTTCGTTTAACATACATTGGTATAGATTATATTCACTAATGGTTTTATGTGAGCAAATCGATGATGATTGCTGACACCTAGCAGGACTGCTATGAGCTGCATCCTTGCAGATGAAAATGTCACCTTTTGAGGTGAGCTTATGGGGGTAATGGCAGAGAGCATTAGCCTGTTTTCCACAGCAGGGTCGGCTGGGGATTGACAAGGTCTAGGACATAAACGCAGCGGCCTTCATACAGCTGTTGTTTTGATATAAGGTTGGTCCTAGCTGTTTGACCTAGCAGCAGACTGGGTATTACTGATATATTGAATTCACTTAACTAGCCCTTTATATGGGGTTCTATACAATCCAGAAAGGGGGTTCTTTGACTCGTAATGATAACGGAACCCATTCTGTGATCTACAGAATCATTTTTTAAATGTTGTAAAAGGGTGTAATTAGGGCTTTAAACAAACAGTAGGTTGCATGCCTGTCCAATGCTGGGTGTTTTATTGATATAATGATTTAATGTGTATTCATGCCTTTGTGCCGTGCGTTTATAAGCCTGCCTCTTGAAGCCCCACTCTCTCACGCTCCATTTTTCATGTGTGAAAATGATACATATTACACATTATGAATCATGTCTGGCAGGCTCTGTTTCTCTTGGGCCGCCTGGACACCTCGAGCTGTGAAAGTATGCGGCAGATCACTCAGCGGCTGCTGCTTTTACTGAAAAGTAGCGTAACGAAAATTGTTGAACAGTAAATGTGTATGGGTGGTTGTAATATATATATATATATATATATATATATATATATATATGGAATAAAATGACTGCCATCATTTTATACCAGGTATTTCATCAAACAAAGCTGTGTTACCTAAATTTGCATACTATGAATGGCATAAAGTGACCAAGCAGCAATGTGAAAGACTAGTGGAGAGCCTGTCAATACATGAAAGCTGTGATTGGCAGTCAAGGTTATTTCACCATAGTGATTTCTGAATGCTCACTTCAAATATTAGTACTGTGTTGTTTACATTTCAATAATCATTTCTTTGCATTATTTGAGCAGTTGTTTATGAGCAGTTGTCATTTCTGCAAATAAATGCTCTAAATAGCAATATTTGTATTTGGAATTTAGGGGAACTGTTGTCCATGGTTTATGAAATACAACGCACATGTTAATTTCCCTACACAGATTGTCTATAAATAGTAAAACCAGAAAAAAATTATGAATGTACATAG
Source organism: Salminus brasiliensis (assembly GCF_030463535.1). Classification (NCBI taxonomy): domain Eukaryota; kingdom Metazoa; phylum Chordata; class Actinopteri; order Characiformes; family Bryconidae; genus Salminus; species Salminus brasiliensis. The sequence continues at coordinate 17,843,544 of NC_132901.1, read as the reverse complement.
CAACCACCCATATATAAATATATATGTTATATGAGGTTGTTTTATTCCACGTCATTTTGGAGCATTTCTATTGGTTCATTCTTAATGAAAGTTTGATACAATGTAAATAACAACGGCCAAATGTAAAAAAAAAACACAAGATATTTAGAAACTATATTTTTTCTTATGCAAAACTGTTTCTGTATGTTTTATATTGACAGTTATAATATTAAATCAATTTAATTAAAAACGGATTAAACATTAGTCTTGCCTGCCCTGTTTTGCACCTGGTATAAAACCCCAAAGGATGAAGCATTACTTGTAGCAGGGTTTGGGAACTCTGATCCCGGAGGGCCAGATTTCTGCTCAGTTCTGTGATTTTTCTGCACAACCACACCTGATTCAATTAATCAGTTAATTAGCACATTTAGGAAGTGTGTTATGCCAGATTCACACTACACGACTTTCAGACTCGTCAGATTGTTGTCCTCTTCATGCTACACAACTCTCTGTTGTGTAGTTGAGAATCTGTGACAAGGGGGTAATCTCCAAGTATGGCAAGTTGTACGGTACGGTGAAATTACGCTGTACAGCAATTTTGTAATTGGAAAAGCAGCGTGGTGCGTAATGCATTCTGGGATATTTGGCTGTGCCAAGCCCACATAAGTTGCGTCCTGATGCATCCTTGATAACAAAGGCAGAACAAGAACACAGCCGGGAGTGGACTGTACTTGGCTGGAAGTGACATTTTGAATGGAACAGTACTAGTTGTCGAGAGGGCCATTTATTAAACCTACTAGATATTTATCAACACTCCTGTTTCCGAATCCTGCTGTATAGCTTTACTGTGAGTGGGAGGAGCTAAACTCTCGTAGACAGAGTAGGGGCGTATATGTAAATGTGTTTATGACATCACAAGCTAAGCGTATTTAAAACAGGCTGGATTTGAAGCATATTTTACTTTAATGGACTTCAGTACCATCATTGTCACACAAGAACCTACTCATCTTAATCTTGTTGTTTTTCACATTGTGTCAGAATTTCATGATAAATGGATCAATAGAAATGCTCCAAAAATAAAATCATTTTTCCATTGAAGGTTAGTAGTAAGGTGAGGTAGTTAGACGACCCTTTCCTTTCGTCTGTAAAGTTGCTTTTTAGGAGATACAGGACTTTTGTATGACAGTGGCAATGTCATTTTCTATTAGTTTACATTTAACATCAAACTTTTTTATCACAAAACAAGAAGGTTTTCTATTATAGGAGCCATTTAATAACTTTGGTGACAAGTCTGTAATTCTTTGTAATTCATAGACATTGTATATAAAGCAAAACCAATGGTTAATATAACAAGTGTTTGCAAAAACTGCACCTACAACAGATAATCAGTTCAATAAAGGCAAGGGAAGTTGTATGTTTGGGACGATGTAACCCCAACAGCCCATCTGTTAGTTGCTGAGGTTAAGTTTACCTCAGTGTGGGGTTTGTTGTGGCTCGGGAAGAGACGGTGAAGGTTGTGTCTGTATAGACATAAGTAATATATTTATATTTATGAGAGACCCTAACACCTACAAGCCCAGTAGTGTTTGTTTATGAACTGGAAAAGGTTGTATAAAGTTGCCCTCTGGTGGTCAAACAAGAGCATCACGTCTGGGTTTGTTTTATGTGTGACATTTTTCTGCCATTATCATGATTGACATCAATAATAAATCATAAATAAATAAACAAATAAGAACAATCATAATTTCTGAGATGAATCCTCCTAAATGAGGTTTATCTTCTTTAGGGTGTTGTGTTGTAGGGTAATTACAGATGTATTTACATTTAATACTGAAAACAAAACAAAAGCAAGTTCAAAAGAATGGCGTTTATCAAGAAATCGTCTCCCTCTTCTTCCCAGGAACAGTTCTGGATTCGGGGATCTTCCTTTTTTTCTTTTTAACAAATATTTTTTTTATGCTTCATTAAAATTGTAAGCATTTCCATGGCAGGCGCTGACTCGTAACACACACAAGCAGTGCTGGGCAACAGAATGAACATGTTAATGAGTTAATGCATACTAATGACCATAACTCTCTACACCTGTTTGAGTGCCACAGTGGACCGTGGACAGTGGAGTAGAAATCTCTAGTAAGGGTAACATAAGTAATATAAGAAGCATAAGTACTGTTCAGTAAAATGCAACAACAAACAAACAATTGTTTGGTAAACAAACAATATTAGTGTGCTGTCAGATGTAGCATATAGCTTAATAGCAAGAGGGACAGCTCAGAGATGGCAGGCTCAGTGATTCACAAAATCTGAATGGGTGCACCATTAGAAAACAGGTGCATCCATTGACCATTAGGAGTTGACTGTTAGGAGACATGTAGCTTTGTAACAATGCTGTGCAATGGCTAACTGAATTCCTCTTCTAGCCTCCTCCTTTCACTCGGGCCCTCTAGTAGTCGTCCCAGCTGTTTTACAATATGTAATTTAATTTATTTGCATAAATTAGAGAAATTCATACAAAAAATGTCTTCTTACCAAGAAAAATACCATCAGACTGTTTCAGGTGGTACTTTTTGCAGGGTGGTGTTGTGTTATAAATCGCAAGTGGCCCATTCCAATAGGGGAAAAACTGATAAAGCCTTTGGGGATTCCAGTGGTTTGAGGGCTGGGCTGTTGAACACACGGTTGGGCCACTGAAACGGGTTTTCCCAGCTAGGATGTGTGAAAACTGGAGTTTAATTATACTGTTTACGTATAATGATGATAAAAGCAACTTAAATTAATCACAATTTCACATCTCACTTTTAATGACGTGTATATATATATATATATATATATGTGTGTGTGTGTGTGTGTGTGTATATATATATATATATATATATATATATATATATATACACAGTGCTTTGCAAAAAAGTATTTTTGCCACATTTCAGGCTTCAAACATAAAGATACAAAATTGTAATTTTTTTGTGAAGAATCAACAACAAGTGGGACACAATTGTGATGTGGAACGAAATTTATTGGATATTTTAAACTTTTTTTAGAAATAAAAAACTGAAAAGTGGGCCGTGCAATATTATGCGTTAATACTTTGTAACGCCACCATTTGCTGCGATTACAGCTGCAAGTCGCTTGGGGTATGTCTCTATCAGTTTTGCACATCGAGAGACTGAAATTTTTGCCCATTCTTCCTTGCAAAACAGCTCAAGCTCAGTGAGGTTGGATGAAGAGCGTTTGTGAACAGCAGTTTTTAGCTCTTTCCACAGATTCTTGATTGGATTCAGGTCTGGATTTTGACTTGGCCATTCTAACACCTGGATACGTTTATTTGTGAACCATTCCATTGTAGATTTTGCTTTATATTTTGGATCATTGTCTTGTTGGAAGATAAATCTCCGTCCCAGTCTCAGGTCTTTTGCAGACTCCAACAGGTTTTCTTCCAGAATGGTCCTGTATTTGGCTCCATCCATCTTCCCATCAATTTTAACCATCTTCCCTGTCCCTGCTGAAGAAAAGCAGGCCCAAACCATGATGCTGCCACCATCATGTTTGACAGTGGGGATGGTGTGTTCAGGGTGATGAGCTGTGTTGCTTTTACGCCAAACATAATGTTTTGCATTGTGGCCAAAAAGTTTGATTTTGGTTTCATCTGACCAGAGCACCTTCTTCCACATGTTTGGTGTCTCCTGTGGCTTGTGGCAAACTTTAAACAAGACTTTTTATGGATATCTTTGAGACATGGCTTTCTTCTTGCCACTCTTCCATAAAGGCCAGATTTGTGCAGTGTACGACTGATTGTTGTCCTATGGACAGAGTCTCCCACCTCAGCTGTAGATCTCTGCAGTTCAGGCAGAGTGATCATGGGCCTCTCGGCTGCATCTCTGATCTGTCTTCTCCTTGTTTGAGCTGAACGTTTAGAGGGACGGCCGGGTCTTGGTAGATTTGCAGTGGTCTGTACTCCTTCCATTTCAATATGATCGCTTGCACAGTGCTCCTTGAGATGTTTAAAGCTTGGGAAATCTTTTTGTATCCAAATCTGGCTTTGAACTTCTCCACAACAGTATCTCGGACCTGCCTGGTGTGTTCCTTGGTCTTCATGATGCTTCTCTGTGCTTTAAACAGAACTCTAAGACTATCACAGAGCAGGTGCATTTATACGGAGACTTGATTACACACAGGTGGATTCTATTTATCAACATCAGTCATTTAGGTCAACATTGGATCATTCAGAGATCCTCACTGAACTTCTGGAGTGAGTTTGCTGCACTGAAAGTAAAGGGGCCGAATAATATTGCACGCCCCACACGATTGTGTCCCACTTGTTGTTGATTCTTCCCAAAAAATTACAATTTCATATCTTTATGTTTGAAGCCTGAAATATGGCAAAAGGGTGAAAAGTTCAAGGGGGCTAAATACTTTTGTATATATTTATACTTTTTTATATCTATATGTTATATATATATATATATATATATATATATATATACAGTGAGTCCAAGAAGTATTTGATCCCTTGCTGATTTTCTTTGTTTGCCCACTAATAAAGACACTATCCTTCTGCACTTTTAATGGTAGATATATTCTAACATGGAGAGACAGAATATCAAGACAAAAATCCAGAATATAATTTTAAAGAATATATTTTAATTAATTTGTATTTCAATGAGGAAAATAAGTATTTGATCCCTCTTGCCAAACACACTCAATACTTAGTGGCAAAGCCTTTGTTTGCAAGCACAGCGGTGAGACGTTTGTTGTAGTTAACCACAAGTTTAGCACACACACCAGGGGGAATTTTGGCCCACTCTTCTTTGCAGATCCTCTCTAAATCATGAAGGTTGGTGGGCTGTCGCTTGGCAACTCTGACCTTCAGCTCCCTCCATAGATTTTCGATCGGATTGAGGTCTGGCGACTGGCTGGGCCACTCCATGACCTTAATGTGATTTTTCTTGAGCCAATCCTTTGTTGCCTTTGCTGTATGTTTAGGGTCGTTATCATGTTGGAAGACCCAACCACGGCCCATTTTCAGATCCCTGGCAGAGGGGAGGAGGTTGTCCCTCAGGATTGTGCGGTACATGGCTCCATCCATCTTCCCAGTGATGCGGTGAAGTAGCCCTGTACCCTTGGTAGAGAAACACCCCCAAAACATTATGCTTCCACCTCCATGCTTGACGGTGGGCACAGTGTTCTTGGGGTCATAGGCAGCATTTTTCTTCCTCCACACATGGCGGGTGGAGTTGAGGCCAAAAAGTTCAATTTTGGTCTCGTCTGACCACAAAACCTTCTCCCAATAACTTGGTTCATCTTTCAAATGATCATTGGCATACTTGAGGCGCGCCTCCACATGTGCTCTCTTCAGCAGGGGTACCTTTCGGGCACTGCAGGATGTGAATCCATTGTTGCGCAAAGTGTTGCCAATTGTTTCCTTGCAAACTGTGGTCCCAGCTGCCTTCAGGTCATTTGCTAACTCCTGCCGAGTGGTTGCAGGACGATTTCTGACTGTTCTCAGCATCATTGCCACCCCACGAGGCGAAATCTTCTTTGGAGCACCGGGCCGAGGTCTGTTGATTGTCATGTTATACTCTTTAAACTTTCTGATAATTGCACCAATAGTTGTTACTTTCACATCCAACACCTTACTAATCTTTTTGTAGCCCATTCCAGCTTTGTGAAGGTCAACAATTCTGACTCTGAGGTCCTGTGACAGCTCTTTGGTTTTACCCATGTTGGAGACTTGAAATCTGTGTGATCTGTCTGATTCTGTGGACAGGTGTTTTTCACACAAGTGATTAGTGAGAACAGGTGGCTTCAGGTCAGGTAACAAGTTGATTGGGAGTGTCTAACTGGTCTGTAAAAGCCAGAACTGCTAATGAATACTAAGGGATCAAATACTTATTTCACTCCATGAAATACAAATCAATTAATATATATTCCTTAGATTTATTTTCTGGATTTTCTTTTTAATATTCTGTCTCTCCATGTAAGAATACATCTACCATTAAAAGTATAGAATGATCATGTCTTTATTAGTGGGCCAACGAAGAAAATCAGCAAGGGATCAAATACTTCTTGGACTCACTGTATATATATATATACTTTTAATGTAAGTAAAAAAAAAGGCCCCTGTGATTCACAGGCCCTTAAAATTACCTAACCCCTAACAGCACCTGTGAATTTAGTGCATAACCAACCACCAAAACCTGAGCTGAGAGGTGTCTCTATTAGTCATGAGTAGGAGGCTAATACAGATTCATCCCACAGCAGCCATCTCATTATCTCATTAAAACTCCGAAGGCTTCCCACACCTAGTCAGAATATCTGACATTTTCTCACACTGTACCACGGTCTCATCACCATGACCGCCACTCTGATTCACTCTGCAAGCCACAGCTGCCCTAATCACCACACCTCAGTCCCTGTGGATGAAAGAGAGATGGAGATAGAATCATGATTATATGCAGCCATAGCGAACAGCCATCAACTGTTAAGGTCCATATATAGGCCTCTTCTTCTGTTCCTCACTGTTATTGAGAAATAGTTTACTATTGGCTTCTTAGTAGGTATATGAATAACTTTTTGTGTCAAAGGACCCATAAAAAGCATAGGACTTTGATGTAGTATGTAAACACAGTTATAGTTTAAAATTGACATTTACGGAAATTAAGCAGCAAAAAATTCTGTGATTTTTATGTCACAATGTGCTTTTGTGATGTCATGGACTGTTTTTTGTGATGTCACAAACACTGAAGTTCAAAGTGTTAATTTATAACCCTAACCCAAACCTTAATTAGGGTTGGAACTCTAACCCTAATTTGGCCACCCTAGGCCCAGCCCTACACCAGCCCCGGCTCTTGCCATAGCCCTGGCCTTGTCTCTGACCCTAGGCTCCAAGTTAGTGTTCAGACTGCTGTTTAAATGCGTAGTGATCACACTAGAGGCGTACTGTGCCTGATTCACTGTACCGTACTCAGGCCTGGTCACCCTAGTTAAACAAACAGATTTTGCTGTCCTCCTTAAATGATGCTGAAGTTTCCAGCACCACAATTAAAGTGGGACTTGCTAAACATGCACCATTACAGAGCGCCAGAACTTACTTGTGAAAGGGTTCATATGTGGGCGGAGCTAAACTGCAGTAGGCTGAACAGACAGATATGTAAATTCCTTGTTTTTTGTGACATTACAAATAACTGCATATGGGCTGGGTTTGCATACCATTTGCTATACTACTGGGGAGTGAACTACTGAATATGAGTAACTCATTTAACATTTGAAAAATTCAGTACCTGTCAAATGTTTGGAAATTCAAATGTGTCCAAAATAATATCCTTTTTATATAATAAGGGCCAGGCTCAAAATGTGTCTTGACTGACTCTCTACAGTGGTACTATAGTGTGAAGGAACCTGTGGAAAAGCTGAGCAGCTATCAAACAGAACAACCTCTTAAAAACTAGATGTCTGTCTGTCTGTTTGTCTGTCTGCCTGTCTATTAGTTTGTCTCTCATGTCATCAGCCTCAGACAGACATAAAGTACTGCTTTGATTGGAATCAAATCTGAGCTGACCCCTGATCCTGACCTGACTCTGATTTGAGGCTGACTTAACAGCGGGGGGGGAAACCGTCCCGTCAGATCTGCAAAGGCTGATACACTCAGACTTGAGAGCACACACTGATATGTGTGTGTCCACAGTTCCCTGTTATACACAATCTGCTGAATTGCGTTTTGCTTTTAGATGCAGTCTCGTTTATTCTTTGTGTGTGTGTGTTTGTGTGTGTGTGTGTGTGTGTGTGTGTGTGTGTGTGTGTGTGTGTGTGTGTGTGTGTGTGTGTGTATGTGTGTATCTGTGTCATCTAATCTGTTTCTGTGTTCACTGTGAGCTCTGAGCTGGATTAGCTCTTCATAATCCCATTAGTAACCCCCTACCTCCCCCATACACACCAATATGTGTTTGTGTGAGTGTGTGTACACTTTTGAGTGTGTATCGTGTAGCTGTGTGATGCCTCTTGTCCACTTTATTCAGGTATTTTTTCTGTAACTGCTTCCTTAGCCAATCACAATGAGGATCAAGCTGATATAGGCCAATCAAAAATGGGTATCCGAAGCCGATCGATTTTGCACACTGGAGGGCGCAAGTGAGCAGCTTGTTTACACTGGATTTGAATCAGATGAGTAACATGTGTCCCTTCTTTGTCCTGTTCGCTAACAGACTAACCGGGACCCCATTTACACCTAGTCACTTCATGTGACTAGTTTCTGGACTGTATCCTGATCAGATTTTAGCCACAGTCATTTAAACTTGATAGTCAAATGCATCTCCAGTTAGTCAGACTGAAATCTGATCACTGTGTGGGACTGATTATGCGAATTCAGTCGTTATTTCTGGTGTTTTAGTTGTACTGGGTGGGGTTTTGGTTGTGTTTACACTGCTATAACATGGCTCAAATGTAGCTCAGACCACCTCCTGAAGTGGTTTGAGTGATTGGATTTGCATCTGGTTAATTGAGTCTTGGGTGTGATTACGCCTGCATTTTTATGTGGCTTGGCCTAATCCAGATATAACCCCAGGTGTAAATAAACAGAGTCAAAATGTAAAGGCCAGGTAGTATCTGAATCTACTTTGACTGGATTTTGTTCACACTTAGTTGGTGTTTAGTTGGTGTTTTTTTCTACATCACAGCGGAAGATGGTTCTCGCATTCCTGTAACTGCTCTATCAGAAAATGCGATAGACTATTTAAACCGCAAAGGAACAAACTGTGCTATCTACCGGTAAATAAGCACTAATGTGAGGGAAAACACAGCAAGAGACAAAATCCACAGTTCATCATCAGAAAACGCATTTACTTGCGCTTACACTTGGGTATCAAATGTGGATGAGATCCTCCTCTGACCACCCGAATATGGTTCGAGTGATCCGATTATAATCCGATCACAATGTGTCTTGGGGGTGTTTAGACCTGGCTTTTCGTGTGGACAAGTGGAATGTGAACATGATCCAATCACCAAAAAGCATTTATAGGCCAAGTGTAAACAGACTCTAAGTGTCTTTGTCTTGCAAAGAAATGAAAGCTCTAACCAACGTTCTACCATTAGACTCTAACACAGCGTCACCATTCTTCAGCCAATCACCTGCCAGCATCTGTGTTAAAAGGCTTCTAATTACTTGCTTTTGCTGCTTCTTTCAGAAGTGACATCTCTCCCTCCTTCCTCCCCACCGCCACCAGTGTGTTTCCGACGGGACCTACGCCAAAGACAATCAACAGTTTTAACTTGCTACCATTGCTCATGATCCAAGACATTCTAGCTTACCAGTCAAGCATGGCGGAGGTAGTGTCATCAACAGATCAACTGAGCATGCATTTCACCTCTTGTAAAGCAGATGGATGAGAGAGCCTCCAGAAATGTGTCAGCAGCTTCAGGTAATGTTCACGTGAACCACCAGAATGGACCAAATGTCATCACAGGGATTTTGAGCATGGCATGATTGTTGGACATGAACAGTTTCTGGAGTTTACTCAGGATGGCACAACAAAGAAGAACCATCCTGTGAGCAGCAGATCTGCAGATGGAAAAACCTTGTTGATCAGTTATGGTGAGCAGAAAAGCAGCTTAGAAACCTTGAGGAGGATGAGCTACAGCAGCAAAAGCTGGTTCCCCTTCTGTCAGCCAAGAACAGAAAGCTGAGGCTGCAGTGGCTCAGCACAGGCTCACCAAAGCTGGGCAGCTAAAGATCTGATGAATCTTGATGGTAGGGTCAGAATTTGGCGCCAACAGCATGAATCCATGGATCCAGCCTGCCTTGTGTCAACAGTCCTGGCTGGTGGAGGTGGTGTGTGGAATGGTGTGGGGTTTTCTGGGCACACTTTGGCCCACTGTTAAACCCATCAATCATTGCTTGAAAGCCACAGCCTATTTGAGTATTGCTGCTGACCATTTGCATGCCTTCAGGACCACAGTCTACCCATCTTCTAATGGGTACTTCCAGCAGGATGGTGCACCATGTCACAAAGCAAAGTCAGAAGAGTTGAGTGTTCTTTAGTGGACTTCCGGACTTTACCGGATCTGAATCCAGTAAAACGTGCTCGGGATGTGGTAGAACGGGAGGAATTGCGTGATTGTAGCGTGGCTTCAGGACTTTGTCTGTCTTTACCAGAACTGACTATCAAAAAAGTGCCCACTGCCCCCTGCCTCGCCTCGCTGCTGACTGATCTATTGAGCTGTGAGGAACACAAAAGCCGGATTTAGCCGGCGGGGGCGTTAGTTGGGTGTGTGCAAGTGTTTGTGTGTGTGTGTGTGCGGCGGGGTCAGTCACTGTTGTTTTGTTCCTGGACGGATTTGAGCCAAATCAAAGCGGTCTCATGACTGACCCGTCCTTTTCCACAAGCGGCCCGTGCCTCCGAACAAACCTTTTGTGGAAAAAACAGCTGATCTGATTGGGAAAACTTGCCAGTGGCCATTCCACACACCCACACATTGACACATTTTCCCACTCGTTATCAGAATCAGGATGACCAAACGGCATGATTCATCACCTACTCGCGCACAGAGGAGCACAGAAGGAGACAGAGGGGGAGAGAGAGAGAGAGCGAGAGGGAGAGGTGCTGGTTAATGCTGATGGGCGAAAAAATGCTACAGTGCTAAAAAAGTCCTGACTCGTGCAGATCTTATCTGCTCATCAATGCGTCCATCAGCCGGCCTCTTCTAATGAGACATGAGTGTGTGTGTGTCTGTGTATGTGTGTGTGTGTGTGCAAGAAAGCGACAGAGGTGTATTTTATTAGTGTGTAAGTGTTTATAAGTGTGCAACAATATTTGAGGTTTATATTATGACAGTAATGAAGGTGTGTGTGTGAGAAAGAGAGTGCGAGAGAGTGATCTGGGGATGTTTGTGAGTGATAGATAGGTGTGTATGTGACAGTGATTGAAGGCTGTGTGCTATTATGAGAGTGTGAAAGTAACGATTCGATTCTTTAGGAAATTATTCAGTGAATCATGCAGTTTTATATGCCCCCATGATTCAGAATCAATTATATATATATATATATATATATATATATATATATATATATATATATATATATATGTATAGAATCAATTATATTCTAGAGAGAGAGGTGGGGGGAGAGAGATAGAGAGAGGGAGATGTCAGTGCTTTTTTGAGATGTGCATTGCTGATCTCTATCAAGGCACTGTCACATCTAGTGTGAGATTGATGATTTGATTCTTTAGGAGAGGATATAGTGACTCTTGCAGTTTGATTCACTTTGGCTCATTATGACTCAGAATATGACTCTATATATATGAGAGAGAGAGAGAGAGAGAGAGAGATGTCATTGTTTTCTTTGAGATGTGCTTTGCTGATCTCAGTCAAGGCACTGTGACATTCAGTCTGTCATGGAGTGTACCACTTGTGTGTGTGTGTGTGTGTGTGTGTGACTGAGGGAAGTATATTTGTAAGTGATGGAGAGGCGTGTATGTACGTTTATGACAGTGACAGAGGGCTGTGTGTTATTACGTGTGAGAATGAAGATTTGATTCTTTAGGAAACGATTCAGTGAATCATGCAGTTTCAAATATCACCATGATTCACTTTGATTTCATTTAGATTTGATTGGTATGATTCTTTGAATTATTGTCAAATAAACATTTGTCTAGTGCTTTTGCACATCTGAGTCTGCAGTGGGTATATGTTATAACAATGGCAAAAAATATTACCCCAAAAATACATAAAACTAAATAAGGTCCTGAGTTACTGACCGGTTCTCTCCCCCTGACCCAATCAGCAGAAGGATAAAAAACCCTTTTTGTTCATTTGAATCAGTTCACTGAATTGATTCACAAAAACACCTCAAACCCACTCTCTTTTTCGTAGCTTATGCAAATGCTTGCTTCCATTCTATAGGCAGATGGGACCCTATATTTTGAATAACCTGCATACTGTTACAGTGTCAGAGACAATCTTCTGGGGCCAACTGACTCAGGCTTTATATAAAATATAGCCAGGAGTGAGTGAACACATGAAAACAGTAAGGAAAGAAGCTAAGAGAATGTAATAGAGACAGAATGTACAAATATGCACTTATTTTATACTGTCTGTCTATCTGTCTGTCTATAAAGTGAAAAATAGGGGTCTACTCATTAAACACACAATACCCTTTTCACATTTTAAAAACTACCCATTTTAAGGGACTTTTATTTTGTAAGTGTTTTAGTGGAAATAATACATAAACTATAAACATCAACTATAGGTCTGGTATGATTTATAATATTGTAAACAGTGGTTCACTTCAGTATGAAACATTTCTACTGAGACGGTTCCCAGCTGGCCACCAATGCTGATAAATGTTATCTGGTTGGATGTAGGTTGTGACATCACGTACCCAAAATTCCATAATGTCAATTTGACGTGGAATAGTGACGGCAGCTGACGCTGCTATTTTGTTGCTTTTAAGTGATGTTAAGTAACCAAAATCCTGCATCTTCCAAACATCTCATGCTAAAATCAAATTTACATGTAAAATCAACATTTATTTGTGATGTTTGATGACCAAAACCCAACATCTGCAAACTTCATAATGTTAATAAGGTGAAATTCTAATGTTGATATGTTGTAGGTTTAGTCATAGTGTTAAGTGATCAAAATTCAACGTCTGTCTAACGTTGGAGCTTAATGGCAGCCCAAAAATGGATTTTGATGGATATTTGACCTTAAATTCCAACCAGAATTCAACATCTGTCTAATGTTGGAGCTTAATGGCAACCAAAAGATGTTTTTTGATGGATATTTGACCTTAAATTCCAACCAGAATTCAACATCTGTCTAATGTTGGAGCTTAATGGCAACCAAAAGATGTTTTTTGATGGATATTTGACCTTATATGTTAACCAAAATTTAACATCTGTCTAACGTTGGAGCTTAATGGCAACCAAAAGATGTTTTTTGATGGACGTTTGGTTCTTAAACTCCACCCAAATTCAACGTCTGTCTAACATTGGAGCTTAATGGCAACCAAAAGATGTTTTTTGATGCATATTTGACCTTATATATTAACCAAAATTCAACGTCTGTCTAATGTTGGAGCTTAATGCCAACCAAAAGATGTTTTTTAAAGGATATTTGACCTTAAATTCCAACCAGAATTCAACATCTGTCTAATGTTGGAGCTATTTGGTCCTTAAATTCTAACCATAATTCAACGTCTGTCTGACGTTGGAGCTTAATGGCAACCAAAAGATGTTTTTTGATGGATATTTGACCTTATATTTTAACCAAAATTTAACGTCTGTCTAACGTTGGAGCTTAATGGCAACCAAAAGATGTTTTTTGATGGACGTTTGGTTCTTAAACTCCACCCAAATTCAACATCTGTCTAACATTGGAGCTTAATGGCAACCCAAAGATGGGTTTTGATGGATATTTGGCCTTAAACTCCAACCAGAATTCAACATCTGTCTAATGTTGGAACTATTTGGTCCTTAAATTCTAACCAAAAATAATTGTCTGTCTAACATTGGAGCTTAATGACAACCAAAAGATGTTTTTTGATGGATATTTGACCTTATATTTTAACCAAAATTCAACGTCTGTCTAACGTTGGAGCTTAATGGCAACCCAAAGATGGGTTTTGATTGACATTTGATCTTAAATTCTAACCAAAATTCAACGTCTGTCTAATGTTGGAACTATTTGGTCCTTAAATTCTAACCAAAAATAATTGTCTGTCTAACGTTGGAGCTTAATGACAACCAAAAGATGTTTTTTGATGGATATTTGACCTTATATTTTAACCAAAATTCAACGTCTGTCTAATGTTGGAGCTTAATGCCAACCCAAAGATGGGTTTGATTGATATTTGACCTTAAATTCCAACCAAAATTCAATGTCTGTCTAATGTTGATTAGAACTAAGATTCACTGTCTGTCTGATGTTAGAGTCCAAGATCTTTCTAATGTTGAATTGACGTCCGGTGCCTGCTTGGTTCGGCACACTGACCTATCCAACAAAATAACTAAAGAATAAAGCAGACTTGACAAATCGTGCTGAATCAGTCGCTGAATCGACTCAGTATATGCTAAATGTAATAATAGTCGTTTTATATGGAGCGGATGAGAATAAAGTTAACCTGACTTGTGAATCATTTTCAAAAGAATCATTGCAGTCGTCAATCAGTCGCTGAATCGACTCACGTTAAATGCTGAATTACATGGAGGGTAAGAGGATAAAGTTCACCTGTGAATCATGTGTCATTTGAATCGGTAGTTCGATTGAATGAAGGATGTGAGAATACAAATAGCTTAACCAAACATGATGTGGATCAGGCTCATTTACTGAATCGACTCATTAAAAGCCATTTAATTTAAGGAACGAGAGTAAAGCTGACCTGTGAATCAATGAATCGCTGTCTGTCTGAAGGAGTCGGTTCGGTACGCCGATTCGAACTCCCTGTTCCTCAAACGCGTCGCGCTACAGAGCTCCGCCTCTAAACAGCATCAGCATCTTCTTCATCATCATCATCATCGTCGCCGTCACCATCCGGACACGAGCGAGAGGTGCGCGAGGCAGGACGCGCGAGCGTGGGTCTCCAACGAGCTGCTGCTGCTGCTGCTGACGGTCTGTGGATGTGAGTAAGGGCAACTCTTCACTCCTGATCCGAGGCGGCGAGTCCAGGTCCGGAAAGTTCAAATCCGCCCCAGGATTTTGCTCCAACCGCCTGGACAGCGCTGCAGCAGCAGCGCTGTCCAGGCGGTTGGAGCAAAATCCTGGGGCGGATTTGAACTTTCCGGGATCTGATTAGCGCTGACAGTACGGAGTGGGAGTTTTATATTGTATTTATCGTATTTTATCACAGTTCCATCCTTTATTTGTCACATTGATGTATTAGACTGTCCTGTTTTTTATATTTTCCTCATTTTTCCTCCATGAGAACAGTCTGTCCTTCACTGCCCGTTTTAACCGCTCATTTCAAACCCGTGCCGACTGACGAGCTCCTACAGGACCTTAACATAGCGTGGCTTTATTTTTATTTATTATTTTTTTAAAACGCTTTTTAATTGTTTTTAAAACGTTTCTACCCATTATTGACCATTTAGTGTTAATTATAAAAAAAAAATAAAAAAAAAAATATTCCCTCTCGTTCAGTGTGTTTTTACACGGGCTGGGAGCTCACACACGCTTTTGTCATTCAGGTCGACAGCAGTGACCGCGTCGTCGTGAACACACACTGTGGCCAAATAATTGTCCAAAACGCCTTGTTAAATTAAATTGACATAATTAAACGGACTTGACCGGTCTTTTTTATTGCCTACTGACGCAGAAACGGCCACAGTGTGTTTTTACACGTCTCTGTTTGCACGAAAATGCTCCAGATTGAGTGTGTTAAAGCTTAATTCAGTGTAAACCACTGATTTTAGGGTTATTTTCCTATGTAGAAATCCTTATCTTTGCGTTCAGGGCATGGTTTTAATGTATGGAAGCCTATTCTTACCTAATTATTATATAATTATTGTTAATAGAGAATTTCTGTATATACATAAACTTTTTACTTTAAGATACTGAGTCATTAGATTCGTTCCCCTTACTTTTGAGATGCTTTTAAGGGCTTCCACCTTAATATCACATGCTGTGTTGAACATTATCCCCCACAAAGTGCCCCTCAGAAAGCTGCGACAGGACCCCAGCCCACTAACTTGGTCGCATTTGTAGGCCTGAGTGAATCAAAGCTCTGGTTAGTGCCGATTTGGTGTCCAAGTTTTTTTCAGCATTTTCTAAAGCAAATTATTATTATTTTACTGCGACTGATATATGTAAAAAAAAAAAAAACAGCGTGAAGGTTTGTTATGAAATTCAGCTTCAGAAATGTCTTGGATGAGAAACCGGCCGAGGCTTGTGTTTTTTTCTTTTCTCGGCTGTAAGCTGGATGTGATATGGGTGCTGATTTTGGAGAGTCTGGCTCTGTGTCTGGGTCTGGCTGTGTCTGAAAATGCAATTTTCATCCCTTTGCTGCAGAGCCCAGTGATGCCTAATGTAAAGCCTAATAATAGCCTGTAGTGAACAGTTTCTACAGTAACACAGAAGGGCTGACGTGCTTCTGTACCCCTGGAAACCTATGCACCACCAGCACCTGTCTGCTTGCTTGCTTCCTTGCTTGCTTGCTTGCTTGCTTGCTTGGCTGCCTTCGGAAAGGGTGCTTTGAAAGCGCTGAGTCTTAGTCGGGTATGGGGGACACGTAGGGACCGCGCGTGAGCTTGAGATGGTCATAAATAATGTGGGTGGCTGAATCTGGGATGAGCGGCGTCGGATGCATTTAATCTCTTCGGTCGGGGGCGGTTTTGACATTGCATCGTTCCATGGTGACCTTGAGCGTGCAGACACAGCTGAGCACAGGAGCCAGTCAGCACTGAGAGACTTTCCCGTGGGCCTGCGCAGGCGGGCGGGCTCTCTCTCTCTCTCACTCTCTCTCTCTCTCACACACACACACACACAGATTACCTCTGAGTTAGTATCATAGAGTAGGTGACTTTGGGCAACGCATGGCAATAACCCCGCCTTCCCCCCACTATTTCTTGTTGTTGTTGTCATTATCCAGGCTACTATGAGGAAGCCACTGGAGTGCTGAAGGACATCTGGATTCGCCTGATTTCCTGCACAGCGGCAGCAGCATGTATGGTGTGTGATAAGCCCACCGGGCACGCCGTGACACAGTCTACTTGCTGAGTGTACCGCCATGGGTCAGCGATCGCCATGCGTCCGGAGGAAGCTGCGACCCGCCCGAGTGCTCACGCTCCTCCTCGGCCTCTTAGCAATAAGCTCCGTTCCCTTCTCCCTCCGTGCCTTCTTCTCATGGGGCTCGGCCTCCCAATGGGAGGAGTTCCAGGGCCCCGCCCCACACAGGACACTGCTCTCCACTCAGGTGGACGGCCACGGTAACCTCTCAGAAGACATGCCTAAGGCCATGCCCTTGTCGGCTTCGGCAGAGGCCAACGAGAGCCAGGGAGAGTATCCCGAGGACCTGTTTTCGCTGGAGGAGAGGCGTAGGGGTGCAGTGGTGCTGCACATGATCGGCATGCTCTACATGTTCATCGCTCTGGCCATCGTCTGCGACGAGTTCTTCGTCCCTGCTCTGACTGTCATCACTGAAAAACTGGTCATTTCCGACGATGTGGCTGGCGCCACCTTCATGGCCGCCGGAGGCTCGGCCCCCGAGCTCTTCACGTCCGTCATCGGCGTGTTCATCTCGCACAGCAACGTGGGCATTGGCACCATCGTGGGCTCGGCCGTCTTCAACATCCTCTTTGTGATTGGGATGTGTGCTGTCTTCTCAAAGGAGATCCTGAACCTGACGTGGTGGCCCCTCTTCCGGGACGTGTCCTTCTACATCCTGGGCCTGATCATGCTCATCGTCTTCTTCCTGGACAACTACATCAGCTACTGGGAGAGCATCACATTGCTGATGGCCTATGCCGTCTACGTGATCTTCATGAAGTACAATGCCTGCATGGAGATGCTCGTCAAGGGCCTGATGAACCGCAACCAGGTGGTGGAGGTGGTGGAAGCCCAGCCTAAGGTGAGCCAGAACTGCTTGCAGTATTTCACGTCTCCTTCATCCATACTTTATTACATTACACAATGTCCTCTTCTCCTCTTCTCCTCTCCCTCCCTTCTTCCCAGCATTCACTTGCTCCATATCCTCCATCTTATCTGATCTATAAATGTTATATACAGGAGTACACTAAATGGACAAAAGTATTGGGACACTTGCTCATTCATTGTTTCTTCTGAAATCAAGTATATAAAAAATATCCTGCTTTTGTTGGAGTACCTGTCTCTACCGACCAGGGAGGGCTTTCTGCTTGATTTTGAAGCATTGCTGTGAGCATTTGATTGCATTCAGCAACAAGAGCATTAGTGAGGTGTTGGATGATCACCACCCCACCTCATCCCCAACTCTCCAACACATCCTACAAGGTATTAGAGGGAGCACCAACCATCTTTCCAGAGGACACAGTTCCACTGCTCCAGGTATTGGATGTTCCAATGCTGGGGGGCTGTATACCCCATTAGGCATGGTGCCAATAGGTTCACCTTTACCTGCTCCAGAGAGTCTATTCTATTGGCAGTGCTTCTCTACAGAAACTAGACAAGCTGTGTGTGTGTGTGTGCATCTACACATCTGTGTCAGCAATGGGTGGAATTTAAAGTAGCTGAATGCATTCATTAGAAGGGGTGTCCACAAACATTTGGATATATGGTGTATCTTGTAATACTGTGAAATAAATGGGAAATAATGTGAAACTGAATTCTGTCAATACCAGCCAGCACTAATGTACACCTATTTTGGGACCAGGCAGCTGGTAGTGATTGAGAGAGAGAATGACAAGAGTGATGGACTGACCGATTACGGTGACACAGCAAAAAAAAAAAGAAAAAAAAGAATGGTCAGGGTGATACTGCCAAAGTGATATTGCTCTGGTGTGGATTTTCACCCGGCATTTGTCATGTGCTACATTTCCAACAACACAAGTTGCACACCAAAGAGTCGACCCCTCTATGTTGCCTGGCAACAGGTAGCGGTTTGTTTAGTGGGTTAGACGGCACTACTCGCAATCAAACACATGCACACATATACTCATCAGGCATTTTGTTCCATATGCTGTAATGCACAGATGAAACACTCCATTGCGTCGACTGTTTTTATGCGGTATAAATATGCCTTTATTAGATTTATTAGATGTTCAGTTGCAGCCGTAGGAATCCTGTCTGTCCTACTCCATGCTGTTCCTTTGTTTCTGACTTGGCTCTGAAGCACAGAATGAGTTTGGTCTCATTCACCAATCCGAGACCTCTTAGTCTGGCTTCTAGGAATTAAACCTTTGATCTTGAATCAGCTTTTGCATTATCATATCCTAATTATATGATTAAATGGACAGAGGGAGCTGACCCTTGTTTAAGAAGCTGAAGTATGCCTATACCCACTTACCTTAAATACAACCCTAATAAGACCCTAAAGCTAGGTTTCCCACATAAGTAAAGTTTAGGCATAGACTATGTTTCTCTTTCAATAGGAAAAATCCCTTTTCACCCCATCATCCGCACCATCATCATGTAATCCCTTTGCAAATCTCAACCAGTTATCTAGTACATTATATTTTAGCCCTTATCTAAGTGTACCCATTTTACATGACTCTGCAGTTGAGCTGTACGTGTCTCAGCTGTGGCTCTTTTGTTGTTTGTGATGATTCACAGAATATGTAGGAGGCCTGGCAACAACAGCAAGATATTTCAGATATAAATACAGATAATATACATACATACACACAGCTATGCCTTGTGCCAGGCTGATTGTAAAACAGCCTGGCACTGTTTTTAAGGCATATAGCTATCCATCTGTCTCTGTCACATGACCTTTATTTTCCACAGAGACCATATGAGTGACCGTCTTGTGCTGTGTCTCAACAGACAAAGACGGCAGGCAAAAAAAAACACTTGATTGACTGCATGGCTCCACACTCTACACTCACCTACCTTGGATAGCAATGAATAAGAGCCATTGCTAATAATGTAAATGTAGTGTTTTTACAGCATGTCCCCACGTGTAACCACGGGTCGAGCAGGTATTTGACCCATCACTTTTCAAAGTGCCGGGGTGGCGCCCATGCAGTTTTAATGTAGTTGAAGCCGTTTAAAGCATAGACTGTATATAAGAGTAGACAGCACAGCACCATTCACACTTTTTCGAAGCTCCATTCGAAGCCAAAACATGGCTGAAATAGAAGCTGCCATCTTGTTTGTGCTTGCGGACTTGAGGACAATTGGAGGCAAAGCATGCATAGTGCAGACGGGAGGCCAGGCTGTATGACCAGCCATATAGTGTTTACTCTCCATTTCTTTCCAGTTATCAGTTGAACTGTAGACATGCTCAAATGCTGTATAGCTATAGACCAGGGATAGCAATCTCCCTGAGTCAAGGCCACAGCTCACATGGTTAACGGCCGTACTTCCAAAAGTCTGCTTCACCGAAGTTACATAGTGTAATTAGCAGTGTGCTGAACCAGGAGTAGCAATGATGAGCATGAAACCCTATTTTTATTACACATTAGTGGAGCATCAGCATGATTTTAAGGCTGCTATTTTAAGGTCAAAATGCTGAATGATGTTTCTTTATGTCGGAACAAAACCCCACTCTGAACATTTTTAGACTTTTAAAAAGTGTAACTTTTAAAGGCTGCTTTACAGATATATCTGTGTGTTTAGTACATAGTCCGTCACTGTGCTCTGGCGAAAGCCTGAAGTGATTTTACAGTGGGCTAATTTGGCTGCTTTGGTACTGCATATTGAGCGAGATGGTTTTAAACATGACAACTTTTTTTTGTGATGTTTTACTGTAGAAATAAATAAAAATAAATTAATTAAAACTGGTTTGCAGACATGTTTGATAGACTAGCCAGCAGACTCTGTGCTGGATGGTTATGTGTGGCAAATGTGTTGATTAGTATGATTAGTTTAGATGCCTTTTGTACAGGAAACATTACCTTTGGTGATATTACTGTGATATTACAGTGATATTACTGCCAAACACATTACGTTAGCATACACTGAACCCTTTTAAAACTTGTCTAATTGACTGTTTTTATTGCTGTTGTTGCATTATACCGTAAAAAAATCTTGATCACTTGCACAGATCACCGTGACTTGATAAGGGTGGTAAGGGTGGGCAATATATGCCAATCAGCCATAACATTAGTACCTCTGATAGGCAAAATGAAAAACATGAATTGTCTTAATCTACAGTGGCATCTGTCAGGGGGTGGGATATATCAGGCAGCAAGTGAACAGTCAGTTCTTGAAGGTGATGAAGGTGTTAAAACACTAAAAATGGGCAAACGTGAAAATCTGAGCCATTTTGACAAAAGCCAAACTGTGACGGCTAGACGACTGGGTCAGAACATCTCCAAAACATCAGGCAAGTCTTGTGGGGTTTTACTGGTATGCGGTGGTCAGTACATATCAAAAGTGCTCCAAGAAAGGACAGCCGATGGGGTTATGGGCAGCTTATGCTCATTGACTAATGACATTTAGATCATTATATTGTTGATGTCATGCAAAACCCTTGCATCCTTATTTCTGATGATTTTCACTTTTTGAATTATTTTATATTATGTCAGAATCTCCTGATTAACAGGCCAATTGAAATGCTCCAAAATTGGATCTTTTCACATTGACATCCATTTAAAGTTAAGAGGGGTTATTTCCTTCTCCTGTAAAGTTACCATTTTACAGATACAAAGTTCTTGCAAGACAGATATTCTCCACTATCTGAAACAACAGTACGATAACATAGTAATAAACCAATAGAAAAATAAGCTAATAAATAAATGTGGCCTAAAAATTAATAAGCCCACACAAGCACAGCTTTCAGGTGATGAAAAAGGCTGATACACCTAGTAACAGTCTGGCCATCATATCCACACAAACAGAAGTGTGAGGCATCTCCAGAAAGATATATATATATATATATATATATATATATATATATATATATATACAGAGAGAGAAAGAGAGAAAGCTATTATTTAGGTACGGGTAAAGTGGACTACTTTTGGATACGATGTTTGTCTAGCTCTGACGAACAATATTATGTAATTGTTTAGAAAACGATGAAGCACAGGCACAGTGCTGAACAGTGGTTAATCTGTCACGCAACTGCCTGACCACTGAACTCTGTGAACAGAGTTGACAGAGATGACATCGCTAGTTGAGTGGACACTGAGAAAGCTCAGAGACACCAGCAGTCATGAGTCGTGCTTTATATACGTATCACTTAAGGTTAAAGTAATGCCAAGTGACCGAGCAGCCTGAAAGAATATGAAGGCTTTATTTCCATAAACATCCTTATCAGCCCTCATGAAGGGTCATTTCCTGGAAGCTGTGAACTGGGCATTAGTGTGAACACAGTTAGTGTTCCAGTTTTGACAGTTGTAGTAGATGCATGATGGCAAATTAAAGGAAGGTTTTAGTTTGAAGGCCTGTGCGAGAGTGTTTAGCTATACTTTGCTCTAATAAAGCTGTCGGAAGGAGAGTGTATGCTGAGGAAGCAAGCAAGCAAGTTTCTTGCTCTTGGATTTGATGTAATGTAAGAACGCACCACGCAGCGGTGGGATTGTGGTCCGTAGAGCCGTTCTTGTGCATCCCTCTCCGCTCATGTGGGATTACTTAAACAATGTCAAATGCCAGAGCGGCCACCCTGGCTTAAGCAGAACAAATTGCGCCCTACTTTTGGGGAGGAAAAAAATCCTTAGAGATATTAGAGTCTTCTGGAACAACGCTGAACATACTGTATATACTCTCCAGTCCTTCCAGTTCACAGGCTTTGCTTTAGGTGTTCTGATTGAAATGTAGACATGCTCTAATGCTCCATTGCTATAGACCAGGAGTGGCAAAGTCAGAGATGAGGGGCCACGTCTCACATGGTCAGCTGTTAGCGAGGTCTTACTGATTTTTGTTGGAAAACACAACACTGTGTACACTTGTTTTGACATAAGGCATGATGTTCTGAGGTTGCGAATGGAGAATTAAAGATTCTGCCCATGAGCTAGATTCTCTGTTGTCCCACCCCAAGTTGAAATGGAGATTCTGATTGGTTCTGCCTCTGAGTTTGACTCTGTGTTGCCCCACCCCCAGCTGACATGGAGATTTGGATTAGTTCTACCTCTGAATGATTCTGCCTCTGATTTTGATTCTCTGTTGTTATCCCACCCCCAGCTGACATGGAGATTTGGATTAGTTCTACCTCTGAATGATTCTGCCTCTGATTTTGATTCTCTGTTGTTATCCCACCCCCAGCTGACATGGAGATTTGTATTGGGCCTGTCTCAGAGATAGAATCTCTGTTGCCCAGCCCCCAGTTAAAATGTAGATTCTGATTAGTTCTGCCTTAGATATAGACTTTCTATTGGCCCACCCCGGCTAAAATGTAGATTCTGCGTGCAAATCTGAGTTTGAGTTTCTGTTGCTCCGCCCACTCTGCGGCCCTGCCCCCAGCTACAATAGAAATTTTGATTAGTTCTGCCTCAGATATGGACTCTCTATTGCCCCGCCCCCAGCTAAAATGTAGGTTCTGATTAGTTCTGCCTCAGAGACAGACTCTCTATTGCCCCACCCCCAGCCAAAATGAAGATTCTGCTTGCTTCTGCATCTGAGTTTGACTCTCTGTTGCTCCACCCCAGATGAACTGGAGATTATAATTATTCGGTCTGCCTCCGAAGTACACTCTATTGCTCCACCCCGAGCTAAAATAGAAATTTTGATTAATTCTGCCTCAGATATGGACTCTATTGCCCCGCCCCCAGCTAAAATGTAGGTTCTGATTAGTTCTGCCTCAAAGATAGACTCTCTGTTGCTCCGCCCCCAGCTGAAAACAAGATTCTTATTGGTATTGCCTCTGAGTAAGCTTCTCTGTTGCCCTACCCCCAGCTGAAATAAGGGTTCCTATTCTGGTCTGCCCCAGAGATAGACTATGTTGCTCCGCCCCAGCTAAAATAGAGGTTCTGATTGATGGAGTTGGACTCTCTCCCTGTCCGTGCCTATAGGTCTGTGTCAGTGATATTTGGGGAGTGGATTTCTTTTAAAAAGCGGTTGCTGTATAGCATGGATTCTACAGTTATTTGGCAAGCTGGATTAGCTTTATCGGGCCGAATGGTCGACACCCACGCTGTAGAAAGAACATTATGAGAGATACGATACTGAGCTTAAAATCCAGATGTGTGGAGGGAGATCTCAGTCCTGCCGCAGTCAGATGTGGCTTCTCCTGCTTCAGCTGCAAGTGGGACTGCTACTAATCTAATAGCCTCTGGTGTGGCTCTCCAGTGTTTGTGTTCAGTGATAAGAAAAATGCCACACTACACTGGATTGTTATTATTTGCTTCATTGAAAAAAAGAGCATGGGGTCATTTAGCTACAGTAGTGCCTAGGTCAGAATCTGTAGATGTGTCTGTCAGTGTATGTGTACACAAAGGTGGTACAATATCAAGCCCTGGCGCCATATAGTGATTCTGCCGGATCATGGGAAGGATCTTCCTTGGTGAGATTTAACGCCGCCGCTCTGATTATCCCAATGGATTTAGGTTGCTTCGTGACATGAGATGGAAATGAGTTTTGGAGATATGATCTGTGAAATCTGTACTGTAAAGCTTTAACTAAATCAGGATTTATTCTAAGTACATAAAGAAATTGAATCAGAGGCCATGCGAAGGAGAGGCGCACAGGGAAAGACAGGCCTGGCCATTCCTTTGCTCTAATGGCTCAAATGTGTGAAATGTTGGGAGAGATGCAAATGTGTAACCACTGTAACAACGGCAACTTCCCTCCTGGGATCAATAAAGTATTTCTGTTTCTGAAATTTGAAACCCTGCACAATGTCAAAACCATGCTGTTAAAGAATAAGATCCTTGAGGAACTTGTGGTGCTTTGAGGAACCTTTAAGGAGCCCTTTTCTTCTGAAAACATTTTCTTAAGGGTTACATTGTGTACATTTAGTTTTAGATCTAGTTAGTTTTACCTCCTCCAATACTTGACAATGACTTGTTTGTAGAAGGGCATGCGTCTGACGTCGGCATATTCTCAGATTCATTTTGTTGCCTCTAAACTTCCAATATTAAGGCATTACAGCCAGCGACACCCACTTTAAGCACAGAACTCAAGACCAGTTCCAGTTGGCCAACAATTATATCCTTAACAACCGATATAATCATCCCCATGTGCTCCTGCGCCTCATTTTTCACTTCCTTTCCAGTTATTTCTCTTCTCCTATTGTTTAATGGATGAGTGATAGCCTTCCCTTAACTTCCTGTAAATGGTGGTCTGTAATTCCAGACCATCTAAAAAAAGATGAAGAGTTTTCCACACTGCAAACGAACCAAACCATTGGTGAATTGGATCCAGACCGAGACCAAATTTTGGTCTTTTGGTCCAGACTTGGTCTGAGGCACCCTTTACACCTGCTATTTTGATTCGCACCAAACAAGAAAGGTGTAAAGGCCCCCTAAAATAGTGATCTCATCAAAAAGCAGTGCATAAACAATACAAAAATAGACAAGATGCTACGAGAAGCCTGGTTTTGATCACTGATGTTGATTTCTGATGACTGATGAAAGAATGAGAGACCTTTTTACGAAACTAGGGATTTGGAAGGGGGGTTTTGACCAGGAACATACACAGTATGGACAAAAGTATTGGGACACTGGCTCATTTATTGTTTCCTCTAAAATCAAGGGTATTAAAGAGAGTTTATCCTGCTTTTGTTGGAGTAACTGTTACTGCTGTCAAGGGAAGAAAGCTTTTTACTAGATTTTGGCACATTGCTGTGAGAATTTGATTGCATTCAGAGACAAAAGTATCAGATGGAGCAATAACCATCATTCCAGACAACACAGCTCCACTGCAGTGGCATTGGGCATGGTGCCAGTAGGTTGCTCCTGCTCCCAAGAATCCTGTTCTATTGGCAGTACCTCTCTACAGGCACTAGACATCTGTGTCAGCAATAAGTGCAACTTAAAGTAGCTAAAAGCATTCAGTAGAAGGGGTGTCCGCAAACATTTGGACATATAGTGTATATAGTTTTAACTGCACTACACTGTTGATATTGGCACACCTGCACAGAATACTAGAGGTTTTCCTTGTTATTTCACTATTTATGTGGGAATGTGTACAAAATGAGAAGCAGAAGGCTAAGCAGCTCTAATGACCTTGACACATAGAGAGAGAGAGAGAGAGAGAGAGAGAGAGAGAGAGAGAGAGAGAGAGAGAGATGTCGCTACACACATCTAACTTTATATTGTCGGCTGTTAAATCTTCTGTTTGTGTGTGTGAAGCCTCCTGTTTACTCTAAGCTCAGGAACCCTGATGTGACTCGGTGAGTGTGCAGGATTACTGCCCTCGTCCAGAGAGTGATCCAGTGTGCAGCCGACTCAGTCCATAGAGTGCAGATTGTGTGTTATTCTCTGTCAGGTACCTATTTAATTAAATTTAGCTGTGAAGCGTTTCTGCTGTTCATCATCAGACACAAGTGATCTGATTTAGCTTCTGGCAGTTCTGCTACCTCATCAAAACACACAGATACACATTCGTCTGACCTGCGTATGCTATATCTATCTAGCCGTCTTGCAAGCAACAAAGAAACATGACTCTCATAATCTGAAGTAATCTAGTAATCTATGCCTAAATCCAAGGATTTTAAGACCCCCCCCCCCCCCCAATTCACCCATGCACTTCATATTGCAGGACTACAAACACTGTAGTGCATACTGTCCAGTATTTGCGTGCTTCAGGTTGAAAATAATTATGTATTAAATTCTAATTATGTAAAATAATAAATACAATTAAGAATGACTCTAGTCATTCTACTCTTGTGTGCTGTACGACAGTATTATTATCGTATAATGTTAAATGTAGTTATCGTGGTATATAAGCAGGAACCTCCTAAAACAACATTTTGTAATTTGAGTTGCTTGTTGAGAGAGAGAGAGAGAGAGAGAGAGAGAGAGAGAGAGAGAGAGAAAAGAGAGAGAGAGAGATATCGAGAGAAGGAGAGATTTTGTATGCTGCTATTGAAGCCAAGAGAAGTGTAAGATTGTGCACAGTTGTGTTTTTGTGAGTTTTCTTGATCATTATAATCCCCATAATCCCTTATTAAATGCCTACGGTGATGACTATGATCTAAGGCAAGCGACTCTTGTAAATGACACGTGATTTATAGTCCTATCAAGCTTATTTTAGCATGGCTTAAAAGTGTGTGTCTCAGTCTCAGTACTGCTCATATATTCAGCTTACTGGGAATTTGTTAAGTCCTTCATAGGCATCCTGGTGGGAACCTGTAGTCACCTCATGCTTCGATTCTGTTAAGATTCCGAGGGATTCGATGATAAACCGATTATCGAAGCCTAGTAGATAGTCTCTATAGAATGTGACTCCACTTGTTACTTTGAAAGTAAAGTATTTGTAATGATCCATAATTTCAATAATAATATTTTCATAATTTTCAATTTCAATAACTTTTATTAATAAAACAAATGGAGGTGATGTGGCAAGACAGCTGGAAGGTTTCGCAGTGGTGTCTACGGCAGAACAACGCCTTGACACAGTGGGCAACTTGAGCATTCACTGAGAAGCCAGGTTTTATATGTGAGCATAGCATTTCGCATGTGGGACTTTACCCAGTTCATCAGTAATAACCATGTTGGATCATTATCCGTGACTAAAACTAGACCCTTCTTGGTGATCTGCTGTTCCTTTGCTACACTCTTTAACAGCTCAGCCACATCTGCACCTGTGTGCCTCTCATTCACTGCTATTATATGGAGCATACAAAATTCTAGCTGCTGCTAAAAAAAGGTAGGGTGACATAAGATTCTGTAGCAATGGATGTCCACGCATCACATGCTACAGCTATCCTGCCCGATTTCTTCAGCGATTCCCATGATCTCATCAGCTCGAAAGTGCTCCATAGCACGACAGCCCTGGTTCTCAACGTCTGAATACGAACACAAATCCTTCTGTAAAAGCTGCAATAGTTTATGATTCGCTTGGCAGTTTCTGATTTGGGTCGAAGCTCTGATATTGCTTGCTTGATGGTCCTCTGGGTGGCAGCAATGAAAACGCCCAGTTGTAGAGCGATAGACGGCAAAGCTGCCACCCAACTTGGAAAGTGTGAAGCGAATTAAAAGCTCTGTCGCATGTTTTATTGCCAAGGATTTGCGTCCGTATTTGGTGGGAAATCTCTCTCTCACTTCTCATGTCCACAGATTGTCTGAGCACTGCATTTCAACACTTCCGAGGTCCCCTTTCTGCATTCAACATTCATTCATTAATTAACATTTAGAAAATCGAGTTTTGACATTTGTGAATCGATTCAGATTCGTCCGCGCCCAAGAGAATATATATATATATATATATATATATATATATATATATATATATATATATATATATATATATATAAGAATCAGTTACTTTCCCCTACCCCTGAAGTTTACTGGAGGTTTTAGATAGTAAATAGAAAGGCTATATACGGTTATGGTCAGGGCATCCCTTGGTTACCATCTCCACCACTGTAAGGAAATCAGAGCAAATCAATCTGAGTGACTGTTTACATCTCAACCACTAAATTATGCCGGAATTTGAAAAAATCTATGATTTCCCCCTTGAAGTGAAGCCTAACCAGTAGAGACCAGTCCACCATATGACATGGATTATTTTCATCGCGTCATTTTAGATCTCATTTTTGTTTTGAGTGTAGATTACCTCAATATATTAAATGCATAGATTATATTGGCTAAGTAGATTGCATTAGAGCAGATTAGGCTGCATCTATTTCATTTCATGGCCATAGATTATGAGGCCTTATTGGATTTGCACTATATTTTAGAGAGCTGCAACAGATTCAAATACATACAGTTTATGTTTTTCTGACAAATTATAAGTGTAAGTGCTTTTGGTTAGAAACACAGGACCTAGTCAGCATAGTATAAAAGAGCAGAACAGTCCTGTTTTGTAGAGATCTGATCTGATGTTAAAACTAGAGATCAGTGTTCTTGATTGTGTTCTAATTGTGGCTGATCTCTGATTCCTGTTTAGGGCAGGGCTGGATGCCACATTAACCTTTCCAGGCATTACCTGGTAGTGCATCATCTTGCAGTGCTTTTGTAATGTCATTGCATCTGTAATGTCTGTGCATTGTTTCTAAAGACGAAATGTACTTTACGTTTGGAAATAACCACATTAAAAACGTTGTCGAACTTCAAGCACTCTCCGTGAGAGCCAGGAATTCCCCTGACGATCTGCAGTATGGAGCTCAGAGTGTTGTTACTCACTGATACTTGCTGTACTGGGCTGAGTGATGTGCTCACGTGAGGGGTGTCCGGTTAGTGGTGTTGAAAGTCTCCCAGAAGGCCCGTTGGTTTCACATACTCTACTAATAAGTGAGTTTGAGTCTGATATGCTATAAAAAAAAAAGCCAGGCTGATGCACATAGGAGTGGATTTCTACACCGCCTTTAAGGAGGTTCTGCAGCTGTATGCAAGGTCTGTATTGCCATCTGGTGCTTGTGACCTCACGCAACACTGCAGTAACTCACAAAATATGGATTATATGACCGTCTAAATAATCAGACGATCAGCAATCTAATATTTCATTTGAAAATTGTCAGATACCAATACATCGTACTCTCAAGGTTTCTTCCTCTCGATCTGAAGGTGTTATTCCTTGCCACGTGTCGCCTTAAGCGTGCTCAAAGGAGGCTCGGACACGGATCTCTGTGCATTTATTGTGCAAGCCCAATATAAATCAGTTTGAATTGAACCGAACTGAATACATAGCTAACCGATCCTTGCATCTGTAGTTAAAACTAAGCTAACTAAACTATAACTAATAAGATTTAGATCAAAAGAATATAAATTAATCTCTCAGGTTGGCCACGAAGAAATATAGCAGTATATCTTTTTTCTCAGAGACAATGAGCTGCTTTGTTTAGTGATTTATTGTTAATGTCTTTAGAGGTTAATAGGCTTTTAGTAAAAGCCCAAGTTACCGTGGTAACTTAATTGGGGATGTTACATGTGTGCAGCTGTGTGAGTGCACCTTTGCATGCATTTACTTCTGTGTATGCGTATACATGTGTGAGTGTGTGTGTGTGCCTGCAGTTGCCTGTTGGACTTAATTACAGTTATTCCAAATCATTGTGTCAATGCCAGAGCTCATCTCCATCATAAAAAGATCTGAATGATGAATGTAAATGTGCAGTTTGAGCTGCAGCTTCTAGCTGGGTATTTTAAGCCCTCGCACTAAAGACACTGCACAGCTAGATCTTTAAACACCTCCCCCCATTACTAACAAACAATTAACAGACTGACCAAATACACACTGACCTTTTGTGGACAAGGACTAAGCCTAGTCCTGGACTACACTGCATTTTGAATGGATATTATACATTTAAATAGTAAATTGTAGTGCAGGACTAGGTTTAGTCCTTTCTCAGGGGAAAAAAACCCAACCATATATGGCCAAAAGGTTGTAGACACCCACCTATTCAACATTTTACCTGAAACCTATGGGCATTATTCAGAGGTTTGCCCCCTCTTTGCTGCAGTAACAGCTTCTGCTCTTCTGGGAAGGCCGGCTTTCCACAAGATGTTAAAACATTGCTGAGAAGAATTGATTACATTGAGCCCGAGGAGCATTGGAGAGGTCAGGTAGTGATGTTGAATGATTGATTAAGCATCTCATAATTATTGGATGGAATTCCCATTACTGCGGAGAATGCAGTTCCGCTGCTCCACAACCTCCACAACGCTGGAGGGCTTCATACCGCCCTGGCAATGGGCATGGTGACCCCAGGCTAATGTGTGGCTCCTCCACAGCGTCCTATTGTAGTCAGGACAAGTCAGATTTATTTATGAAGTAGTTTTACGGCCTAATATTGTCACAAAGCAGCTGTACAGAAAATAAGTAAGACAAAAAGACATGTAACTCCCATTAAAAACTCAAGACTCCCATCTGTTAAAAAATACTTATAAATTATTAATGAAAAGCATAAAGTCATCTTCACACCATTGTTAATAACACCATTATCTGGTAATAATTACATTACACTTTCCCATGGAAACAATCCTGTCTAGATATCGCCTTGCTTACTGCATCGCAGTATATTCAGGATGACAGCAGGTCTAAAGTAGGTAGCAGCAGACCCTGATGGTCTTCCATCAGCATCAAGCTAGACAGGTGCACACCTATATGCACAAAGTATATCTGGATACTTCATCCATCACTTCTGTCTAAGTATGTGTGTGTGTGTGTGTGTGTGTGTGTGTGTGTGTGTGTGTGTAAGGAAATCCTTCTTGTCTTAATTTGATTCCAAGCAAGGTCACCTGTGATGGCTGGCTGAAGGTGAGGACAGTAGAGGGAGGGATGGATAGAGAGAGAGAGAGAAAGAAATTTGAGGCCCAATCGATGTGAGCTATTTTTAAAGACGAGGGAATTAGCTAATGTAGTAGGCATTGTACAGGCAGTGCACCAAGGACATGGCATTCCTTTCTATTACTGATAGAGTCTGCCTTGTGTGTATGTGCACTGTAATCCGAATGAGAGGAAAGACTATTCCGAAAATACAGTGTGCTCTTGTAAATAAATGGACATCCAGCATAAGTTTGGATTGAAAAAAAAGCCCCTTTTCTGACAGAACTACTTTTACACAGAGAGGTGAGGTAGTGCAATTTTACCACTATAATGATATCTGTAATATTAGTGACTGACTCGCAGAGTCAGAGAAGGGGGTGTCTGCTTGATTTTCGCATCATTGTTTTTCAAACCCGAGAAAAAGTGTGGATATCTCTTCTTAAAATCCACTTGTAACGGTGAAGTGACAAACCAGGCGCCAGCGGATATAAAGCGTTAAAAATACTTCAGTATCAGGAGTTTGAGCAGAGCTAGTGCTAAGCTAACAGAGCAGACATGGGCGAGACTGAATCGGTAACCATAAACATGCCAAAATCCAAAACCAGAGAGACAAACATCAAGGTGAACAAATCCAAAAGGGCAAAATCAGAAATCAGAACACTGTAGAACAAAGCAGGCATCAAAACACAATGAGGCAAACAACAAGGGATCCCACTCAGTTTACAGCAAAGAGCTGGCAATGCTTCTCAAAAGGATTAACAAACTGAACAGTTACATATACTAAAACGGTTGATAGGAAACAAGTTTGCGGTGAGTTAACGGGAGTAAACGGGAGGAACGTTTTTTGATTGGCTGAGGTGGGTGGTGTAATGGTGATGTCATAAGCGGTGGGAGAATATGGCGACGTGTCACCACTTATGCAATTTTCATGAAGATTGGGACAGTCACCTATTTCTTTGGTTCATTAATTTGTTCAGTTTACGAGGAGACTGAGCTCCATCATCAGAGGAGCAGAGCTGTGAACAGTTGGGCAGCCAACTCCAGCACGGTGGGCAGCCAACTCCAGTGCCTGGGGAGCAGAGAGGGTAAAGGGCCTTGCTCAAGGGCCCAACAGTGGCAGCTTGCCGAGCTTCTTAGTGTTCTTTTTCCTGGTATGCACACATTTTTACATATCCTACCATCAAGAATATTACCATTTGATTGTGCAGTGTGTGACAAAGGGGCTCTGCTCCTACCCATGTAAGACTAGTGTCTAGAACTACCTGTAATGTTCCTTAAGCAGTCAAATTTAGTCAAAAGAGCTGTTTGTTTATTATATCTTATATTCTTGTGTTGCTTTATATGGTGCTTTAAGGCACCGGTTCCAAACCCAGGTCCTGAGGCACCCCATCTGCTGCTCTAACACACCCACTTCAGCGCAGGCTTGATAAACATATGATTGGTGTGCTGGGTTCTGAACAAACACTAAAAGGTGCAGGACAAGTGGTTTAAGAACAACTGCTTTGCGACACTATGAACACTATGGCTGCACAATTCTATACACATACATGTGAATCAGTCTTAGCATCAGTTTGGACAGTCAAGCATTCGTTTACTCATATTTCTGATAGTCTTCTAACTATAAGTGAATAGAACATGCGTAGTCATATAATATATGGCCAAATGTTCATGGACACCCCTTCTAATGAATGCATTCGGCTACTTTAAGTTGCACCTGTTGCTGACACATACATATGATGTGCAAATACGCACACACCACTTGTCTAGTTCCTGTAGAGAAGTATTGCCATTAGAATAGGACAATCTGAAGCAGATAAACATGAAGCTAGCTGCTGTGCCGGAGCTGGGTACCCGGCGCTTTCCTGCAAGCCTGGCGGCTGCTCGGCAATGCTGCATCAGCGACAGTTCGAAAAGAGGTGGTGGAGGAGATGTGTCGGGAGCATTGCTAGTGTTGCAAATGGGTGGGTTAATGCACAGTAACAATGAACAAAACAAACAAACCGTAACAACAAATGAAATTAAATTATATATCTAAAACATTGTGCATCAGTACATGAATTGACATCATGGGTGACTGCGGAGCAGCAATTTGCAGTTTTTAAGAGGATTTAACTATGATTAAACTGCGGTAATATGAATGTAACATTGGTAAAGGTGTATTCTGTGGCATATCTTTAGTATTAAAATATATTTTAAAATATTTAAAACCAGTAGGCAAAGGTTTTACTTCTTTGCTAGAGGGCCCAACAATGCCCATAGTTATGGAGCACTTACTTGCGTTCACGTTATGCCAAAATAGTGGAAGTGATTGAGTGAGCTGTTCACTTGTGTTTCACTTGTGTTTCATACATATACTGAAGTCACTCAACCTATTGCAGTTACGTTCAGCATGTTTTAACTACTTTATTCTCGGAAGCTTCAGAATGCACACTGCCTCCACTACCAGCAAACGCTAAGCAAGTGGAATGTCAGTAATGCACGAAGTGCACCAGAACTGCAACAGCAACAGAAACGCACAATATAAAGGCATCTAATCAATGTACATTAAGCACAGCAGGGATATTTTTTACTTTGGAGGCTTGAGTCTTCTTTTTGGAAGTGGCCAAAAAGTTCTCTCTGCTGTGGGCTGCAGACTTCATTTACTCGTTGACCTGAAAAGCCTTTTTAAGAAAGTATTAACATCATGGTTTTATTTAGGATACGGTTCATTTCTCCTGTCTCCTTTGCTTCTCAGAATTGGGTGAGGGGGGGCTGTGCATGAAAATGGGAGTAGCTGAGTGGAGTAACTGTCTCTACTTTCAAGAGAAAGCTTTCTACTAGAGTTTGGAACATTGCTGTGAGGGTTTGATTGCATTCAGCAACACAAGCATTAGTGAGATCAGGATGGTGGACGATCACCACCTCATCTCATCTCCAACTCATCCCAGTAGTATTGGATGGAGCGCCATCCATCAATTTAGAGAATTCCACAGTTCGACTGCTCCACAGCTTAATGCTGGGGGGCTTAATACCCCTCTAGCCCACGCCTGGCATTAGGCCATGCCAATACCAATAGGTTAATGTTTATCTGCTTCAGAGAGTCGTATTCTGTTGGAAATACTTTTCTACAGGGACTTGACAAGCTCTCTGTGTGTGTGCATTTTGTACATCTGTGTAGCAGCAATGGGTGCACCATAAAGTAGCTGAATGCATTCATTAGAAGAGGTGTCCACAAACATTTAGACATTTAGTGTATCTTCCAGTGCCGATGCCAATACATAAACATTTATATAATGTAGAAATAGTGTGTGTGTGTGTGTGACTGTGAGTGACTTGTGGTCCTAGCTGAAGCACAGTCAGTGCTACTCTGTCGACTGAAAATGAGCTGATTGCAATCAGGTTTCAGTAATGAGCTCTGTGAAGGGCTAATTATCAAAATGACTGAATTCACCCTGAGAACCTGTCGAAACACCCATCCAGCTGCCCGGTGTGTCGTCACGACCACCCACACTTTAATGTTTTGCTGGCCCTCATGTCATTTTCAGGGTGACCCTGAGGCCTGTCAGAGCCGTGACCCGTGTGCATTTGAGTACATCTCAGGTAGCAGTGGATCTACGAACTGTTAATCACTACTGGTTAATCATTCGGATGATTTCTTATGCGTTGCGTATGTTGTATATTTCGAGTCATGCAAAGGCTCTTTGGACAATTTTGGTTTGCACTAAAGGGATCCTTACTGCAGACTGTAATTACTGTCCCTTTAAAAAGCAGAAAACCAGGACTTTTCCATTTCTTTTAATTATAAAAATACACGACCCTCAAAGCAGATAAGTATAATCATGTATTAATCTCTCTAGGGTTAGTTTTTTCAAAAGTAATAATCATGATAATTCTGCATTATTTAGTCCCTGAAATAGCTACTAGAAGAGCCAGATTTGAGAACCTTTACAGCATCAGTATCACATTTGTCTTCCACTGCTGCTTTGTGGATGTTTTTCTCTACGACTGACTCTAAAAGGTTTGCCTCTTTGCAGTTTAGATGTCCATAGCTCGGCTTCCCTCTGAATGTACATTGTGGGATTCGAAAAGCTTGGGCTGGTAGTGATGATGGCTGTGTTTTGGTTGACGCTTTTTTTGAGTCAGCTCTGTCTTGATGGATGTTTAGGCTCCTGAGCTGCCTCATTGGCGACGAGTGCCTCAGCTCTTGTAATTAGTTTTGCTTCAGGAAAATCAGGTCACTAATTAGCAAGTGGCCAGATTTGTTGTATGTGTCCATTTTTGTCCCTCTTAAAGTCCATGATTACCTACCTCACAATGTTTGCAGAGGCCTTGAGGGGCAGCTGGAAAATCAAGAACCGTCCTGGGCTGAAAGAGCAGGGCAAAATGAGGCAGCGTTTCTAATGATTAATAGGCCAATAGTTCTTTATGTATTTTACCACCAGCATTATTGTTTGTTTCATCTATTAGCTTGTATGAAACCATGAACACAGTTAATGATTTCTCCAGCAGTTCAGCTGGCATTACTGATACTGGTTTCTACATTAAGACTAAATCTGACTGTTTGATGAAGAGAACCTGGGAGTGTAGGTAGGTTTCATCTAAAAGCACTGTGCTGCAAAAATGGCTATGAATAAATGTATGACATTAGAAATTTTTTAACTAAGGCTCAGCAATTACTTGAAATCAAACCAACAACCAAAATTCATAAACTTTTAATCAGCATAATCTTGCTTGATAATTTATGTATTTATTTTTTAAATAAGAAGAATTTTCGATGTTCTGTCACCTTAAAAACACGCCTATGTATGATCGTGCCTCTGCCTGTCCAGTCTGTGGGGGATTCTCAATACTAAGTACCCTAAGTTCGGACTGGTGGTACTCAGACGAGTCAGACTCGCGAGTACAAACTCCCGAGGATGGGAGGACACTGCTCGGTAATTTTGTAATTGGGACAGCCGCATTGTGCGTAATGCGCTCCGGGAGTCCATACAAGTCGCATCCTGATGCATTCTCGATAACACGGGCGGAACGAGAACACATCTGGGCATTCGGACTGTACTCAGCTAGATGTGCAACTGATGATGTGTCACAAGTACAGAGAAAAACACAGATTGAGAACCGACCTGAGCACTGAGCCAACTGAGAACTTGAGCAGTGTTTTTATGGTCTTTTTTTAATTAATTGTAATCAAGGCAAAATGATACAATCGTGATATTGATTTGAGATCATATTGCCCAGCACTAACTTGAATGCCAGAGAAGTGAGAGATATATTAGAAGTTATTTCAAATGTAGAAATGTAAAAATATGGAAATTGCTTTATAAGAAATTGAATTTCATGATTATATTTATTTACGTAGTGCCTACACGAGTGCTAGGCAATATGTCTGTCATGAAAGAATACATTAAAGGTGGGTTTAATGTATTAATGAATAAATAAACAAAGTCTTCTCAGTCTATTTTCATCACCATGCTGACCATAGGTATGCAATCATCCTCCACACAGCAGTTGCTGAGCATAGCTTTAAAACCTGCCTCCACCCACTAGCTGCTGAATGGATAAGCTGGGGAAAGTAGTGGTTTGCTGGTTTCTGTTGGGCCGTGGTATTTTTAGTCATTTTTCTACACCATTGAATGATGTATGTGCACTTCCCACCCTCTCTGAGAGACTGCAGCTCAATAGTTTGGGCCGCTGCATCAGGAGGGCCCAATTGATTTAGCTCCTTTTTAGAACCTGCCAGGAACAACCTTCTAAGAAGTCTGGCTATAGGCTAATGTAGCACTTAGTGCTAATCTTGAATCCCTTCCTCTGTCTTTCATCAACCAATATAGGGGAAATGCACAGTCTGATCCTACATAAACAAGCAAAGCTAATTTTGAATGATCACTTTCACAAAGATCATTATTATGCCTCTGGCAGCAACGCGACCCCAAAGCACAAATGATACATCTCTGTACTTCACAGTTGGCAAGGATATATTGACATTAAACATTACAGCAATGCTGCACAGTGGAACGATGCACCGCAACGCCTGACTCAGCTAAACCTTCCTGCAAGTTCTTGGCAGTCAGTCCCTGCATAGTGGGCATCAGTTACTTTCGTATTCAGGTCTTTAGACAGGTGCTTAAGGGAGCAAGGTTTGAAGTGTCAGATACTTACATAAAGCCTGGAAATGGGATTCAGTTGAAAGGGCCTAATTGCTGTTGGTGACATGCCTCAGGCCTGATATGCTAATCAAGGTCTGAGACCTTGTCCAATGACCTTGTTTAGCACCAGCTAAACAGTGACACATGAGATTGATCACAGTTACATGATTACTTGCTTGCTTAATCAGACGTATTCTGATTCCTTTACGGATGTTAAGAACTTTATGATTATATGGGACACAAGCGTCTGGTGCAAAACCAAGGCTGAGAAACGTCATCAACACACCCACTGTGAATTCTCTGGAAAATTACCTGGTCTATTCACACACAGGGCTCACTCTGACATTACCCAGACGTTGTTCTAGAGGACTGTCGTACAGCTCCTCCGGGTAATGTCCAGAAAAGTTTTGGGTTACTGTGCATGTCTGAAAGGAGCATATGGTAGGAATAGAAGGTAGTATCAAACATCCATCAAATTTGCAAAGGATAGAGCTGTTTAACTTTAACTTAAACTCATAGTTCCAGTGAAGCCGGAGAGAGAGAGAGAGACAGAGAGTGAGAGAGAGAGTCTGGATGAGAGAGAATTAGCGATGATTGAAAGTAATCTTGATAAATTTGATTAAAGTTGTTCTTGTAAATGTTTGACTGTAGCAGTGCCGTGCTGAGGCGCTCTTTTAGCCTGTTTTGCACATTCCTGTGCTCGTTCAGTGCTGTTCTTTGTTTTGCTGTGCTGTCCCATGCTTCACTATGCTATGCAGTGTCTCTACAATGTGTTTTAGTGTCAAGACAGGACCCTTATTAGCAATTCCTGTTCCAAAAGCACATTAGCGGGTCTCCCTTTGAAAACTTCATTAAGGTCAGGGGCAAAGCACTTATCTTCTGCTGAGCCTGGGTTAGTATCCATTAACATGAACACACTGTCCACTGATAATAATTAAAAGGTATGGAATTGTAGGTAGGCCTGTGACACTGATTACGTTATCGACGTATCATACAGTATCATACGGACATGACCTTGATCAATTTTGCTGACTTTGGTATTTTCCAGCTGGGATATTGGCTGCATCCCAAATTTTTAAATACACACTAATACTATAAGGTATAGTTTAGCAGGTTATTACACAAAATATTAACTTACTAACCTGTTTTTTACTAACAGAAAGTGATTAAGCATATGTTACTGCAAGTTCTTCAGCTGCTGTTGCTGCTGCACTTGCATCATTATCATTGTGGGATATCCCTAACCACCATCGTAACCACACTCAAAAGTCGACCGGTTCTGAGTATATATTTTGGATATTTGAGTATTTGACTTGACTTTGACACTTTTGTCTATACTACATACTTTACACTAAAGAAATAGCTAGCATTATTGGGACACACCTATTAACTCCCAGGTGTGATGTTCTGTTCTCTCCTCTCTCCTCTGTTGGAGGCAAGGATGAGTCTGTAAGCAGACAGCAGAGTGCAGTGCACACACTGACCAGTGCATCACTAATGACACCTCCATACACACAGAGCGAATTGCAACAGGCACGGATTAGCATAATATATAATAGTATGTAACAGTTTTACTGCTGCTGTAGTCTTAGACGCCATTTATTTGAGCCATATGACGTCCTAATACACACTTTGAGTCCATCACTCAGCCCAGAACAGTGAGTATCAGAACATAGCAGAGCTAGAAAACACCACTAACCTGATACACACTGAGAGTCCGTCACTCAGCCCAGAACAGTGAGTATCA
This sequence comes from Salminus brasiliensis, assembly GCF_030463535.1. Classification (NCBI taxonomy): domain Eukaryota; kingdom Metazoa; phylum Chordata; class Actinopteri; order Characiformes; family Bryconidae; genus Salminus; species Salminus brasiliensis. Next base: position 17,804,760 of record NC_132901.1, on the reverse strand, counting down.
GAACATAGCAGAGCTAGAAAACACCACTAACCTGATACACACTGAGAGTCCGTCACTCAGCCCAGAACAGTGAGCATCAGAACATAACAGAGCTAGAAAACACCACTAACCTGATACACACTGAGAGTCCGTCACTCAGCCAGAACAGTGAGCATCAGAACATAGCAGAGCTAGAAAACACCACTAACCTGATACACACTGAGAGTCCGTCACTCAGCCCAGAACAGTGAGCATCAGAACATAACAGAGCTAGAAAACACCACTAACCTGATACACACTGAGAGTCCGTCACTCAGCCAGAACAGTGAGCATCAGAACATAGCAGAGCTAGAAAACACCACTAACCTGATACACACTGAGAGTCCGTCACTCAGCCCAGCCCAGTGAGCATCAGAACATCGCACATAGCAGAGCTAGCACCACTAACACTAAAAGTCCATTGCTCTTTGAAAGGATATATAATAATAGCATTATTATATTGTTATATTATCATTATGTGGCATAAAATGATCTTAAAACTAGACAAGAATATTGGTAATTGCAATTGTTTTTGGGACAAAATATAATCCAAAAAAGTAGGCATTGTGAGGGGCCTAATTATGGGGTAACACTTTTGTTATTCGTTGTTCTGTGTTTGTTTTTATTTGTATTTATGTCTGGTGTTGTAACGTGGTGTAAGCACTGCTGTTCGCCTGTTCTCGTCTCACGTCCCTGGCCTTGTGTTCTCTCTCTTTCTCCTTTTCTTTCTTTCTCTCACTTTATCGTTAATTTTGTAAAGGTTAGTCCAGTGGCAGCAGACGATGACAGCAAAATCTCGGTAGGTCCAGTCTACGTCTATGTCTGCATGTTGATGTGTCTGTTTGCATATTATGTTTGTTTTATGTGTAACATAAATGACATATTTAGCTGAGAGTTGTACATAACTCATATCATTTGGACCTCATGGTTAAAGGCTTCATTATCCGATTCAGAAAAACAATGTGCCACACTAGCTTAACTAAGTCAGTGTTGGCAAAAGCTTTTTCTGAGGGCACCAGTGCCTGTTGGTCATTCATAATTGTCAATAATGAATGCATTTTTAAATGTATTACCATAGTGTATGGTGTACCATAGTACCATAGTGTATATATATATATATATAAATATATATATATATATATATATATATATATATATATATATATATATGAAGCTCAGTCCTTAAACTATGCCTCCTTGTGTCCACAACATCACTTTTCATCACTGTGGCAGTGGTAAGGTAACACTGTTTGCTGAGTGGGTTAAGAAAGACAGTAACCCTGAGTTTGAGGATGGACAAATATCAGTGGATTTTGAGGAAGAAGGAGTACATTTCTGGTGCTGGCCAGCATATCAAAACCTCAGATTTGAAACTTTGTGTTGTTCCCATCCTTTTTATGATGCAAGGCATACTGGTCAGTCTTAAATCTGCAGTGAAACTAACATAATTATCTTTACTGGCATCTTTACATTTATATTTATACACAGATCAGCCATAACATTAGCATTAGCATAACATTGGCAGGTGAAATGAAAAAATTGATTATCTACTGTGGCATGTGTCAAGGGTGGACATATTAGGCAGCAAGTGAACAGCCAGTTCTTAAAGGTGTTAAAAGCAGGACAATTGGACAAGCATAAGAATCTTGGGTCAGAATATCTCCAAAACATCAGGCAGGTCTTGTGGTTTTTTTCTGGTATGCAGTCCTGGTAAGTCAGTACCTACCAAAAGTGCCCCAAGAATGAACAACCAGTGAACCAGTGATAAGGTCAGGGAGCACCTAGGGCTCATATGTGCGATTACAATTTACAGGACTTGCTTAAAGAACCTGCTGCTAACGTCTTGGTGCCAGATAGTTTATGCCTCAAGAGGGACCTACTCAATATTAGGCATAGGGTGTTAATGCTATGGCTGAAAATTTGCAGAATTCAGGAGGATTTATTTATTTTCTTTATTAAGGCCTTATACAGCTGTCAATAAATTAAGTAGATAGACCGACATTCAAGGCAATGTGCAAAATAATGAAGCACTTTATAAAGTACAAATTGTTGCTGTCACGCAAAAAAAGCACAGCACAGCAGCCTGATAGTGTAAAAAGATTTTATTGCAAGTCCTTTTGGAGCATTGGATGGAGCTCCATTCGTCATGAAATTTTGATACAATGGAAAGAACAACTGCCACATTTACATTATGGGACAGCGTTATCCTGAGTGGGTGAAACTCTTAGCGGCTACTTTCCAATTTGGAAAAGCGAAAGGAGCAGCTATTTCCATTATTCTGTTACGTGAAAAATACATTTTTGTCTGTGTACCTTTTGAATAATACAGCAAACTTCCAAAAATGAAGACATCTATTATAAATAGCCTCTGTGTGTATAATGGCCTTTACTGTCAGACCCTCAGAACATCCTCATCTGAGCCATAGCCGAACATAATGGAGATGCTCTAACAATTTTAACTGCTGGTTGCACACAAACACGTCCCCACACACAAACACACACACACTCACACACCTGAATGAGCCGGTGCAGCTGACTCCTCCAGATTGCGCTGACGTGTTGCCATGGTGGCGAGCTGAAAGGTGCCCTTAACTCAACCTGGAAGGCTGAGCTGTTTTGCACAGAGCAGCTGGCCCTGAGCCCTGCCCCCCAACCTCAACCCCTAACCCCTGCTCCCTATTCCGAACAGGGTTCAGAGTGTCTTTAGCATTCAGTGCTCAGATGGCTCACGTTTTTTTTTTTTTTTTCACCTATTCTACTCTGTTTATCTTGTCAAAGTCCTGTCATAGAGGGTTATGATTGACTGACTCACCTCTTCTCCCGTCACAGGCCAAGCCCCGACTGCAGAGAGGGGGCAGCTCGGCCTCCCTGCACAACAGCCTGATGAGAAACAGCATCTTCCAGCTAATGATCCACACTCTAGATCCGCTTAGCGAAGGTAATACACACACTCGTACACATGCATACACACGAAAATACGCTTTGTTGTTCACTGGGTACGAGATTATCGGGTATGAGAGTGCTGCATGATGCAACTTGAAACGGAGACGGGACAAATTTCATAATAATCCCATAATAAACAAATTTAAAAACCTTTTAAAAGATTACTGCTAGGGTGACATACAGTTTGTAGTGTATGGATGAGTCTATGTGCATTTATTGATATTTAATTTGCTATCTAATGTTGCATTTTGATTATTTTTGTTTTTGTTTCATTTGAATTTATTCTGATTTACTTTTCAAGGCAATCATGTGCATTTTTTTAATATATCATGTGTGCCATTCATTGGGAAATAGCCTGAAGAGTCATTGAGTTGTTTGCTGTAGAAAGGTAAATTATTCTTTATAACAATGAGCTTATAGAAATTTCCATTTTTTGATACTGCGTGTCCCTAGCCCTTATGCTATGAGTGTTGTGGACTGTCCTTGGATGAGCTTATACTTTTACCATATTTTTCTGTGTTTTTTTTCCCTATAGCGATAAGCTGTGTTCCAGTCGTACAAGTCATGATATTCACTGACCGGCCACTTCTTTGACATCACCTCCTTGTTTCTACACTCATTGTCTATTATATCAGCTCGACTCATCATATAGGAGCCTTGGTAGTTCTATAATTACAGGCTGTAGTCCATCTGCATTTTATTAGGCTCCTTTCACCCTGTTCTTCAATGCTCAGGACCACACAAGACCAGGTATTTTTGGGTGGAGTGCAGTGCCACTGACCTGGTGGTGGATTGTTGGTGTGTGTTATGCTGGTACCAGTGCCAGTCCACTCACTGTCCACTATAGTAGACACCCTCACCTAGTTGGTCCACCTTAGATGTCAAGTCAGAGACAGAAGCTCATCTGTTGCTGCACAGTTTGGGATGGACACCCTCTAGTTCATTCTCTTCATCAGTGGTCACAGGATGCTATTGGTTGGATATTTTGGGTTGGTGGACTGTTCTCAGTCCAGGAGTGATGCTGAGGTGTTTAAAAACTCCTGTCCTGAGCATTGAAGAACAGGGTGAAAGGAGGCAGTATGCAAAGCATGCAGAGAAACAGTTTACAGGAATACTGTCTGTAGTTATATAGTGCTTCTATAAAGGAGGCATGGGGATGATCGAATGGACAGTTAAGTTTTAACAAAGTGGCCGGTCAGGGTCATTGATCCATTTGGGTAGTTTATTTGTAAGAGCTGATACACAGTATGCTATAGGCTATTTGTAGACATCCTGTGTACAGCAGGTGTTAGTGAACACTGAAAACACTTACCTGACAATTTAGACTAAAATGTGATAAACGTTCGATTTAAATAGCAATTAAAGTTGCATTGGATCCACTAACACCCCCCACAATAGCTGCATTTTGTTGCTGTCATGCAAAAAAAATATTGTATCTCCAAAATGGCAACTTGACCAGAGAAGGAAAAAAACTTTTTGGAGCATATTAGTCCATTCATGATTTTTGTTATATGTAATTTGTTTCTAATTTGGAAAGCCAATTACCCAATCCTCGTTCACAAGAACTCCCTGTATCACATGTAGAGTGAGGACTAGCATGTCTCCTTCAACACATGTGAAGCCAACGTGCTCTGTGGAAAGTGGGCAGTCAACATGCTTGGAGGAAAGCAAGGCTCCCCAGCTAACATATGCCTGTGTTGACATACATCACACTGGGAGTGATGTGGGGAGGAAGTTTCATCAACCTACCCCCTTTCTCGGATTCCGGCTGCTGATGGCAAGCAGCATTACAATCCCTGGATAGTGGCAGCGCCTTATTCCACTGGGCTGCTTGGAGCCCCTTTATAAGATTTTTTAAAGTTGGTCCTTGCATTTTGAAAGTAAAGAACTACCAGATTAAAATGATGTCAAAGTGAAAATGGAGATACAAGGCTTTTGTGTGACAGTGACTGTTTGCAGTACGAAAATAATGCATGCCCAATTGTTGTTTTTTTTTTTAATACAGAAAGTAGTCCTTTTCTCCATGGTCTTTTGAGCACAGCAATCAAGCTATATTAAAGTTTCCCCTGGAGTGCTGAGGCACCACCACTAATAACAAATGTTGATGTGGAAGTGGGTAGTGAGGCCTGCTGCTACTAATAGCATCTCGCTTTATAGTCAGAGCTAACCTAAAAACACTCCTCGTGACTGTGTGACATAATTAGCATAAATACACGATATGGACAAAAGTATTGGGACACCTCATAAATTATTGAATTCAGGAGTTTCATTCAGTCCCCCTGCCACAGGTAAAGTTACAGAGCGAGTCACAGAGTGCATAGTGCATAAAAGTCCCCAAAGCTATGCTGACTCAATAACTGCAGAGTTCCAGCCCTGCTGTTAGAGCTGCAAAGTGGGGATCAACTCCATATTAATGCCTATGGATTTAGAAGAGTGTCATAAAATCTCCTGTAGGTGTCCCAATACTTTTGCCCATAAAGTTTATAACTTCCCAACCCTAAAATTGACCTCCTCACTTGCCGACTAAAACACTTAATGGTTGTTGTACAGGACTGTCTTATTGATCTTAAGAAAGCCTTTCCTAGACTTCATATAAACGTGCCTGTGGCCTCTACTGTGATGTGCTGACCTCAGAATCGGCGATGTCTTCTCGATCTCGCTGGATATGCTATTGCTCTTCTGAGCTGAACCATATTCTGCCTGTTTATATCGTCCTTTTCATCTCTTTATTCCTCTTTTCCTGTCTCTCTTTGTCTTCCTTTCTGTCTGTCTACTATTTCCTCAGAATTTGCTGACTCTGGTGAGTGAGTTATTCTCTAAATCTTGTCATCCTAGCTTCCCTCCCCTCCCCCCCGTCCGAGTCCTGTCTGTCTGACTGCAGATCCAGTGAGGCTTGTGCCCCTGTTCGTCCTCACTAATAACTGTCAGTAATAATTTTTTGGCTCATTTTCATTTGTATTTCAAGTTTTGTTAGTTTTCCCTTGCCCCCCACCCTCCCCCCAAACCCCCCTGCCCTTCAGTGTACTCTCTGACCACCACAAATGCCATTTGTCTCCTTGGGTTTGTTTTCGAGTATGTAGATGGTCTCCTCCACTGGCCTTTTCTCTCTTTCTGTGCTGGTTACCTGTCAGTTTTACCAGTAGACTGCTGGTCCCTTGCTGTAGCTCTCGAAGAGGACCGTTTGCTACAGCTGTTTGCCCTGACCTTACGCTTTAGCTGTTCAATACGGTTCTTGGATTAGATTAAATGAGATTTACTTTATAATTTATGAAATACACATAAGCCGCTCTACAGGAGACAGCATTAAATCACCAACCCTGGCTGTGACGACCGAGTGAGGATAAATCTTCAGTGTGACAACTCACGCTGACTGCTTTTCGTATAGATGTCCGATTACCAGCTACAGTTGTTACCTGACAGTTCGTGTCCTAGGCTGTCAGTTGTCCTCCAAAGGCACTCAAGCGCTGGACAATGCTGAACGGACCATATTTGGTGATCTATAGCTGTGCTGGCCTTCACCTTTTAAGACTGATGATGCTGTCATCTGACCAAGGAGAGACTTTTTACACTGGGTGTTTGAGATTTGGAAACAAACTAAGGACAAAAGACAAAGCAAAGCAAAGAACACCCACCATTTGAACCCAGAAGAGAAGTGTATTATATAAACTATGTTAAAGATGATTTGAGGGTGCTTCTTTCTGCCAAAAGCTTGACAGTGTATGACCATAGAGGTTTAGAACAATTGGTTCAATCAATGTTAATTACTTGCCATTGTGTGTACACCATGCAGAGTTGCCAACGTTTATCAAAAGACTGGAAGCAGATTGCGGCGGGGGATTTGGGGGGGTGGGTGATGAATCATCACATGAAGCAAACTATGGTCTGTTTCCATGACGAGCCTAGGAGGCAGCAAACTAATAAGCACATAACAAACTAAGTATAATTTCCTTTTAGCCACAATTACTTTAATTAGTGCTGAGCCCAACATGTCAGCTGTTCACTTCAGTTCAGCATCGTTATTTGGTATTAACAGCGTTTTTACTATGTCCGTTGAGTGCAACACTTTTTTGACCGTAAGATATTCCTGTCCAAAAGGTATTTTACCCAACACAAATGGAAAACTAAAGATAAGGAGCTATAGTTTCCCATTCGCTATATATGGGATGACTGGTTTTGGCTTTCTTTCACTGCTTTTTTCAATATTTTATTATCTACAGAACACTCTTAAAAATAAAGGTGCTGCAAAAGATTCTTTGAGGGATGTCATGGACCAGAGGTATTCAAATCTGGATCTTGAATCCAGGGTTAATTGGCAACATCAAATTATAAGAAAAAAAGAAAAAATTGACAAATATGTAAGGATATGTAAGGTTTTTGTGTGACAACAGTGATATAGTACTAGGTGTTGAACAGTATATCCAGTAACCATGTGTGTAAAACTTACCCCTCATATGTATGGAAGTCATAGAAATGTCCTGCAAAAGTCCTTTTTCTAAAAAGAATAGGAAACGAGTGAAGAACATTTCAATTGGAATCCTTCAGAGATTCTCAATTCGTTACCCTCACACCACTCTCTTACCAAAATACAGATTCTGTATGGAGCCAAAGTGATTCTTCTATGGCATCGCTGAAAAAACCTTAAGCAGCATCTTTAAGAGTGTAGGAGACATTTAGCTGTGTGCTCCAAAAAAACAATATCTTCAATATGTCCCCTGTCTGAACTACCTTCATGTCCAGCAGTGGCAGTGTAGGGTGTATGCATCAAATTTCTCTGAGTAAGAAATCTATACTGAGGTCAGGTTTTGCCTTCCGTGTTATGAGATTTAATGTCTTTCCTCATCTGCACCTATAGCTGGAGTTCTCAGTTTTGATCATCTGGCTTTCTGCTTTTTTTCTGGCACTAAAAACGCATTATAGTGAGGAAGACACAAATATGTGCATCACTAGGGGTTTTCAGGGCTGAGATTTAGAAGCTCTGAAATAGATCTTTCCCTGAGAAGCTTGAGAAATGAGGGTCCATGGTGTGCTGTTTTGTTCATGCGGAGAGTCTCTGCGGCCGACCAGGATTGATTAATTGTTGGAGCTCATTAATTGGTGTCGAGTCCCTTACGATTAATGAGTTCAGACTGGTCCTGACGCACAGACTGGCTCTCTCTCTCTTCCACTCTCTCACTTTCACGCACATAACACACACACACACACACACATGGATGCATTTACATCCTCAATAGCTGAAGGAGATGTTTAATGTACACTATATGGACAAAAGTATTGGGACACCAGTTCTTCTAAACTCAAGGGTATTAAAATAGAGTTGATCCTGCTGCTGTTGGAGTAAACGTCTTTACTGTCCAGAGAAGGCTTTCTACTAGATTTTGGAGGATCTGATTCCATTCAGTGACAAGAGCGATCACCACCCCACCTCATCCCCAACTCCCCAACTCATCCCCAAGAGTATTGGATGGAGCACTAACCATAATTCTGCTTTACTGCTCCACAGCTCAATGCTGGGGGGCTTTATAGCCCTCTAGCCCACGCCTGGCATTATGCATGGTGCCAATAGGTTCAGTTCTTTTAGGCAGTACGTCTCTACAGGGACTAAACAAGCTGTGTGTCAGCAATGGGTAGCTTAAGTAGCTGAATGCATTCATTAGAAGGGGTGTCCACAAACATTTGGACATATAGTGTAGATATAGTGTAGTGCTAACTATTTACATACAGTCCAAAACAGACCATTCAGTGTGTGTGTGTGTGTGTGTGTGTGTGTGTGCGTGTGTTGCCCCATTCACTGGCCTTCTGCTGCATAGTGCCTATTGATCTATCTACTTGACCCCCCCCCCCCAAACTGGCTCTCTGTTTGTCTATTTTGGAAGCAGACACACACGCATGCACAAATACATTTACACATACAAATACACACACACACACACACTCCGCCCTCTCCTGCTTACACTGTCTCTGACTCACATAAACACACACACACACACCAATGATCATCTGATAGTTGATTTTGCTAGGCTGGGTCTTCGTTTCGTAATCATTTCTACACATGGCCACATAAACACACACTCACACGCGCATACACACATCCCCCTTCCTGACTGAATCAATGTTAAAAGCTTTGTGCCTCAGGGGCAGCCTGTGACAGCAGCTCTACAGGTCATTCCACAAGGTCACCAACGTCACTGCTTAACAAGGACAGGAGATACCGATCATACACGCAATATGCTACAGAATGTGTGTTTTTTTATCTCTTGTGTTTTCCTTTGTTTTCGTACATACAGCCACAGCCTTGAGTGATCCTAATAGACTGATCTATATTAAGGATGCAAAAGATACACTCAGTGAGCACTTTAATAAGAACACTGTGCTATCCTCTACCTCCCTTTGCTCTCAAAACAGCCTCAATTCTTCAAGGCATGGATTCAACAAGTTTCCTCTGGGATTCTGGTCCTTGTTGACCCATTTGCTTCAAACAATGTCGATATTTCAGGAGCACTTTCATGCTGCAAGCCTCCTGTTTTTCCACATCCCAAAAGGTGTCCTATTAGGTTGAGATCCGGATGCATGCCAGGCCACTGACAAACACTGAACTCTTTGATACGAACAGTTTGTGACATGGTGCGTTATCAGGCTGGAAGTAGCCGTTAGGAAATGTATAAAATGTGGTCATGAAGGGATGCACCAATTGGCTACAATGCTCAAATAGGCTGTGGCATTCAAGCGATAATTGATTAGTGTTAATGGGGCCCAAAATGTGCCATGAAAACATTCCCCACTCCATTACACCACCTCCACCAGCCTGGGCTGTCGACACAAGGCAGGTTGGGTCAATGGATTCATCCTGTCTGCGCCAATTCTGACCCTACCATTGTGTAGCTTAGCAGTATTTAAGATTCATCAGACCAGACAACGTTTCTCCAGTGCAGTTAGTTGGTGAGCCTGTTCTGAGCCACTGCAGCCTCAGCTTTCTGTTCTTGGCTGAAGTGACAGAAGTGGAAGTCGACATGGTCTTCTGCTGTTGTAGTCCATCTGCCTCAGGGTTGGATGTGTTGTGCTTTCTGAGATGCTTTTCTGCTCATCGCAATTTTGCAGACTGGTTATCTGTATCACAGTTACTGTAGCCTTTCTGTTAGCTTAAAACAGGCTGGCTGTTCTCCAGTGACCTCTCTTACGAACAGGGCATTTCTGTATGCAGGACTGATGCACCAAGGATGTGTTTTTCTAGAAACAGTTTGAGTAAACTCTAGAAACTCTAGAAAATCCAAGAATATCAGCATCTCTAGAAATGCTTAAACCACACCGCCTGGCACCATCAATCATGGCACCTCAATGGCACCTCAATGTCACTGAGATTAGTTTTTTTCCCCATTCTGATGGTTGATATGAACAATACTGGAAGATGCTCACCCGTAACTGTGTGATTTTACCAACACAGTGGTTGAATAGTTAATTGCATGAATAAGCAGGTCTACGTATTACTATCCTAGCCATAGATCTACAAGCTAACCAACAACCATGCTGCCACAAAAATTAGCAAGGGCTTTCGCTGTGCTACAGAAATGTGCACCCAGCACTCGGAAATGTGGGATATCCAGCAAAGCAGAGTTCATCTTTATTCTGCTTACTATAGATGCCAACAACAACAGATAGAAGAAGCCACATTCAGAAAAGTATCTAGTATCTAGTAGCTTGCTTGTTAGATATAGCATCATCCTTAAAAAAAATAAAAAGATATTGTGATACAGTATTTTTGCCATATCGCCCACCCATAAACATGAACTCACGAGTTCGACCCTGGATGCTGCTGCAGCCATCCATGGCTGGGAGTCCTAGATAGCATATGTGGCTTCACTATCTCTGGGTAGGTAGGATGGCCTTCTGTTTACATTGCCACTCAGCTTAATGCTAACCACCATGGTTGTCAATTAGCTGATGTACCAAGATTGGCAGTTCACCTCCATGCTCATTGTGTTGTACAAAGATGCCACAATAGGAAATACGTAGTAATACTTATCTGTTTGTTACGCTCAGCAAGCAAAGCAGACGCTTGCAAATGTAAAACAGTAGAGAAGGTTTATTTACCAAAGAGGAATCCCAATACATAGAGCAAAAGCCAAGCCACTTCAAAACCAGAGAGGCCAATAATGTAGGCATGGGCAAAAAATGAGAGTGAGGCAAACAGGTCAAACACCGGCATAAACAGTCAGGAGAGCTGCTCAGTACGCAAGAAGCGTTGGCAATACTTTGCAAAGTAGTTGAAAATACAAGTTAGTATTTATATTAATATTTTTTATGTAGAGCGGATTAACTGTCCATGACTGATGATGCATTTTAGGAGTTCGTGGTATGTTGGGAGTTGTGTTTTGATGCTGGCATCGGGTGTGTGGAAGCGTGACACGGTTATTCATATCTGCATAAGTCACAAAAACAAATAGGACACCCCATGGAAACTTTGTTGTTGTTCATCTTAAAAGCCTTTCCCGGGCCCAGATATGCATCTACATCTTCTTTCTGAAAGCCTCAGAGAGCTTTTTGGAAGACCGGCTTCTCCAGAATCCCCTATAACCACGTTAGAATCATCTGCGGCAGATGTGCTGCACCTGATTCTGACTTTAGCCATTTAAAGTGGTGATAAATGTGGGGGTGTGTTAACTTTTTAAATCTGTTTTCCATGGGATGTCCTCATTTGTAATGATGACAGACATTAATTACTTGTATGTGAAATGTTTGTTATATAATTACTTGACATACAGACCTAACCAGTGTTCGGAATCAAGTCCCTGCTGAAGAATCTGCTGGTCATCCAGATGAAAACATACCCTATGCTGGTAAGCCAGCTGGTTAACCAGCTCTTGACCAGCATAGTGTATGTTTCATTTGAGATTGATGGACTAGCTGGTTGATTTTGGTCATGCTGGTCATCCACCTTGGTGATGCTGGTCATGCTGGTCGACCAGCTTGGTCTTGCTGGTCAAGCTAAACCATCAAACTCCAAAAACATACCCTGTGCTGATCAGAGCTACACTGGTCAACCAGCTTGACCAGCGCGAGGTGGCTAGGCTGTATTTGTCAGCAGGGCTGTATGAGGTGCTTTCCTTTGAGACAAATTTCTACCGACCTTCTATTGTGTCTTGTCTGTGCTGATCACTAAGTGTTGTACCGCAGCCGTGTCTCCATTCTCACCGTCTCACTCTTTATGGGGGGATTACCCTGGAGAGCATGCACTCACTCACCTTTCAGGTCCTGGAAGGTGTGGGTCTACTTTGTGTTGGTTTTGACCCCGTCTTTTGCACTTATGTTGGTGAGATTGGCTTACCGGGAGAAATTCCCTGTAAACCATGTCACAGTGCTCTGTCATGCTCACCTCCGCCTCTTCTCTTTGTGTGTGTGTGTTTGTGCTTTACACCTCCTGTGTGTGTGTGTGTGTGTGTGTGTGTGTTTGTGTGTGTGTTGCCTTACACTTGTCTCTGTGTGTGTGATATTGTAGAGCTGGGGACTTATGGCAAGCTAAAATATTATCACTCAATGACCGAAGAAGGTAAGATCCTATCTCTGTAGATTCTCCATTCGTAATCATCTTCCTCACTTCTTCCCTCTTTATGCTGTGTTTGTATGCGTGTATGTGTGCTTGTCTGTGTGTGCGTATGCGTGTGTGTATGCATGTGCACGTATGTTGGTGTGTGTGTGTGTGTGTGTGTGTGTGTGTGTGTGTGAAAGAGAACACTGTCTTTTTGCGCTCTTGCTTTGACGACCTCTCTTGGCGAGATTTCACTAACATAAGTGCAAATCGTGTCCGTTCACTATTTCGTTATTTTTCGTCTGTTTTTTTACTTATTATTTTTGTTTACATCTCTTCTTTTTAATCGACTGTGAGAGGTTTGCATTTTCCCTGTTTTGCTTTGTAATTTGTATGAATGTTTCTGCAGATTTAGGTTTTGTAATTGAACAGACTGAGTAACCAGTCAATTCTGCATGAGAAACCCTTACCTCTAAATCATTAAAAGCATGTTCTCATCGACACATAAGATATATCCTTAATAAGGGAGATCAGAGTGCAATTAGTGAAAGCATACAGCATCATCTTCATGTTTAGAAGCTACAGAAATCTCCCTCACACACGTACAGTTAAACACACACACACACATACACACACACAGAAGTGAGAAATGCACGTCACAGCACTGAAGCGAGGAACAGTGAGTCATTCTGGGAGGAGTTATGCAATAGCAGCAACACAGAGCTAATGTAATAATGACATCCCTCCCCCTCTCTCGCGCTCTCTCCACCCACCCCCCTTTCTCTCTCTCTCTCTCTCTCTCTCTCTCTCTCTCACGCTCTCTCTCTCTCGTTCTAATCCAATAATAACAGTTCTGAGACGTCTGGTTATGGTGGAATTGCTTTAGTCTCTTTGAGGATGAGTTAGACTCACATCACAGCCAGCAGAATGACAAATCGGCTTGCTTGCTCTTTCTGATGTCGGAGAGAAAAGGGCAACGTTGGTTCCTAATTTTAACTTCGCTCCTCATCACTACGCCGTGTTTTATGTTCTAATAATAGAGTTACGTTGGATTCCTGTTCTCCCAGAAGTAAGAAAGGGCTTCACGCGACACATCCTATGATTTTTCCGATCTCGCAACACCCGTCAGAACTCTTGACCCTCCCCAACATGTGTTTCAGCTTGAGTTCCTGAACTCCCCTCCAAATAACCTTGAAAGCATCTGGAGCTTCCCTGCCTCAGCCCTTCTCCTAAACCCCCTGCAAGAACCTCCCACAGCTCCGAGTGATTCTGCAGATGGTTCCAAGTGATACCCGAGGACATGTGATGAATAGGTCACGAGATGTAAAGGTCGCGTGATGCAGATGTGCATGTCAGTGGGGTTAGAGTGGCTGGCTGGGGCGGTTGCCGTTAGCAACAGACAGCAGGGTGGGCAGGGAGCCAATCACAATTAATGATTTTGTTGGGAAGGTCATACAGTGATGGGTCAGGACATTCACTACTGGAAAAAAAACACACTTCACACGGAAAGAAGGCTGATCACTTCGACCAGTAGCTATGTACTAATGCACTCGCTGGGACAAACACATCGTCCAGACTTTAAGCAAGGCCAGTCGTTAAGTTTGCCTTTGTTATGTGAATTTGGTCGACCTCCTAGAAGATATCTGTGAAAAGCTTGTGCAACTATTCTATATGCACAAAAGTATTGAGACACCAGCTCATTCATTGTTTCTTCCGATATCAAGGGTCTTAAAGAGTGTCAGTGAGGTCAGGATGTTGAAAGATCACCACTCCACCTCATCCCAAAAGTTTTGGATGGAGCACCAGCATCATTCCATCAGAGAACACAGTTCCACTGCTCCATAGTTTAAAGCTCTTTATACCCCTCTAGTCCATGCCTGGCATTATACATGGTAGTCATGGTGCCAATAGGTTCATGTTTATCTGCTCCAGAGAGTTTTATTCTATTGGCAATACTTCTCTACATGGACTAGACAAGCTGTGTGTGTGCATTTGCACATATTTGCACACCTGCATACATTAGAAGGGGTGTCCACAAACATTTGGACATAGTGTCTGTTAGACATATTTCACTTTCCAAAAAAAAGCATACGCGTTAAATAAGTGAATGGTGCAGTACAATTCAGACACTCCTGACAGCAGTTGGTAAGTAACAGTGGGCTATAACATAGTCTTCTGAGCAAACTCTCACTCTCTCCCTGCGTCTTCCAGGAAAGTTCCGAGAGAAGGCGTCAATTCTTCACAAAATTGCCAAAAAGAAATGCCAAGTGGAAGATGCCAACGGAGTGGCTGGTAAGTTTAACAGTTAGCCTGGCAGCTTCTGCAGCGAGAATCATTGTAGAAAGCATGCAGATTTCCATCGCAGTTTTAATATTCCAGCTTCTCACTCATACTGATCAAAGAGAGACACACATCTCGGTCTGAGCAGGCCAATTATGCTAACAGATCCACATTACCATATTAGCATCTTAACACAACTCAAATGGCGCGGTGCCATTGACGGCATTTTACTTTGATCTTCTGTCTGCACAGTAATATCAATATTCAAAACTTACGTTCACACATAGACAGCACACACATCTCGCTGGAGTATGACCCTGCTTTGACTCTTTGTTGTGTTTACTTTAGATAAGAATCTACCGAACAGCTCCAGTGTGGAAGTGGAAGTGTCTCCGCCTCTAAACGGCACGGCAGGGCAGGAGGGCGACACGGTGAGTCAGTTAAATTACAACACACACCGTCTCTTTTTTTTGAAAGAGAGAGAGAGAGAGAATGTGTATGTATTCTACACATTCTACACATTGAAAACATATGGCAATATTGACAGATACGACAGGTATACTCAGGCATATCAGAGTATTATGACCACCCCTGGTCGTTGTCTAGTTTCTTACAATGTTTTTACAACGTCATTCAAAGATTTCACTGTTTACATTTTCCACAGCGTTGTCACAAGCTCATAATTAGGTAACATTGACTCTTGGTCATAAGACTACCTGTTGACAACTTTCCAAAATTCCAATCATGTTCAATTATCTAGTTTCAGAAAATAGAACGCATCATTTGTTTTAAAACATAACTGGGTTTGCTGGGTTTTTGCTGCATGTATAAATGAGCGGGCACACCAGTCAGTTGTAGCAGAGTGCAAAACTACTGTCATGGGCAAAGGACGCGATTTGACTCATGTGCAAAAGGGCATAATAATAGGATACCGGGCGAAAGGTGGTAGCATGGAAGCCACTAACTTTGTGGGATGTTCTAACGCTATCGTAGTGAAGGCGTACCAAGAATGGGCTTCTCGCACATTGAGTGCTTCCCAACGGCATAACAGTGGTGCCCCATGGGCCACTGATGCCGGAGGGGAACAGCGACTTCTGCGAGTGGTGGCTATTCCCACTATTAGTATGTATATGTATTTAACTGAAGCAATATAAATTAAACATGAAATTAATAGAAATGCTGTTAAATGTTTTTAGTAAGGAATAAGTTTGAACACCTGCATTTGTGACTACTTTAAAGACTTGAAACCTGAAATTAGAATCAGGTGCGGAGGATCAGAACATGGTTAGGGAGGATTCAGGAGAAGCCTGCCTTGTTTGAACCCTTTTAGTTTGGTTTGCTCTTGATTGTTGCCAACAAGGCCAGATCAGGCTGTTCCAGCAAGTCCAGCCCAAGAGCAGACCACTATATGTGTTAGGAAGTCTCCAACCCTCCTAAAATTTCAACAGAAGACCTACAGGTGAGACAATCTGTCCAGTAACTGAGCTGACACATTGCACTGCTGAAGGAATTCTGCATGGAGTCAATGTCAGAGACTGGTAGATGGTTATAGGAAACGTGTAATTGAGGATATTTCAGGGGGACACAGCAGCTATTAGGGCATTTCTGCAGTTGTATGTGTTTAGTTATATTACCTCTATTAATTTGTCAGTATTTTTTAATTAAAGATCAGATGTCCATATGTTTAAAAATTGTTATAATGTTAAAAACACATAGGTTTTCATGGATTTTCTTACATGACTGTATGTGCATGTGTGCAAAAGACATAGCATATGTAGAGACAGCAGGGTATGTGTGTTGTATTATTGTGATAATCGTGAGCAAAATGCTATCTGAACAGAAGTGACTGAATTCTGTATTAACATCACACTTTATTCTCATCAGAAAACAAACTCTACCTACTGATCTATACCACACACACACCACACGCACACACAAACACACACTCCCCGGCTTCCCTCTCGTTTGGATGATGAAGAGCCCTCACCCTCTGCCCCCTGTTGGCACAGCACGATGCCAGTCGAACAGATGGCACAGCCTGCATGCAGGCAGGGAGAGTGCCCTCTCAATGTCACCAAGACAACCAGGTCACGAGGGGCCAACAACCATGCTCAGTTCCAGCTCACTCAAACACGACATCGGTTTATATGCCCTGCCACTCATACACAACATATGCCCATATGCCTAAGTATTCCTTTCATACACACACGCCACGCACTGTAGCTTAGAAGGGTCGTCTGGCTCTGTTGATGAAGTGTGAGTAAGCCTGAGTGCAAGTACTGAACCTGTGGAGAGAGATAGGAGATGGGCTTCATTCCAATCCAGACACATTAGGCCCTTATTTACTTTCCCTAGCTCTTTCTAGTGGTGGAGAGTGTACTGATAAAATATACTAACGCTGACTGCTTGTGAAGTCGCAGAAGATCGGAAGCAACTGCCTCTTTTTTTAACTGCTGCAAATGTGGCATTGCCAGGCAGCCAACAGGCATCACCGGCTCTCCAGCTCTTCCACACCAGCTAACAGACGCCTTTGCTGGTCAGCATCGCTTTAAGAGTGATGAGGGAAGAAAGTGCCATCTACCCACCCAGAGAGAGCACGGCCAAGTGGGCTCTCTCTGACTCTCTTGGCCGCTGATGGCAAAGCGGCATGGCTCGAGATGCGAATTCTCAACACCTAGGCCGTAGCGGTAGCGCATTAGACTGCTGAGCTACTTGGAGCCCTCAGTGTCAACCATTATAACCACAGTTCATTTTTGTTCCACATTTGATATAAGTTGAGTTGAGTCCACAATTGATTTTCATATAATTAAAGAGTGCAAAACACAAAACCTTCTCACATGGAAACGTGCTAAAAAGTGTAAAAAGGAGCGATCTTCAAGTAAGTCAACCTCAGAATGACGGACTCCACTATTAACTTTTGATGGGGAACTAAATGAAAGAAAAAATGACTATGTATGTATTCTACACATTCTACACATTGAAAAAATGTGGCAATATTGACAGATATGACAGGTATAATCAGGCATATCAGAGTATTATGACCACCCCTGGTCGTTGTCTAGTTTCTTACAATGTTTCTGCAACTTCGTCCAAAGATTTCACTGTTTACATTTTCCACAGCGTTGTCACAAGCTCATAATTAGGTAACATTGACTCTTGGTCATAAGACTACCTGTTGACAACTTTCCAAAATTCCAATCATGTTCAATTATCCAGTTAACTGGGTTTGCTGGGTTTTTGCTGAATGTATAGATGAGCGGACACACCAGTCAGTTGTAGTGTTGGAGTTGGAGTGCAAAACTACTGTCATGGGCAAAGGACACTATTAACTTTTGATGGGAAAATAAATGAAAGAAAAAATTACTCCAATCAGCCACTAACATGTCATAACAACAGACTGTCAAAATAAAAGTCGCTAATACATACAGCACAAATGCTGAATGCTAAAATGACCATCCCCCTTTTTGCTGATCTAAAAATATATAAGGAAACTGGTTAAGTTGTATTATATTTTATTGCTGCTATGTTGCATATCTATTGTTTTTGACAGGAAAAGGATATTGGCGTTTTATTCATCGTTAATATTCCACAACCTCAAGCTAATTTAAAATTGAAAGCTAACAGCTACATAAGAGTTATTACACAAGAGCTACACAAGAGCAGTTGATAATCTAAAGATTATTCATTTCAATAATCAATAGATTATTCACCTCCCAAAATAGTCATGTCGTTGCAGACCTAATAGACACATGTTGTCACGTAATCGTATGTAAGGGTTTTTTTCCCCAAAGCAGTGTAGTCTTTAGTTGGAATTTTGTAAAAAGCATTGCAGCCGAAAGCTGAACTTAGTTTGTTCTGGTATCATGAGACATTTGTTGACTTCATTCCCTGTAAATTACGATCAGGCTGTGGGTTGACTGAGGGAATGAGAAACAGAGCTGGAGAGTGATGAGAGTCTTACTGGATTCAATATCCTGTAATATACTGGAGTCATTTCTCTCATATTGCAGTGACTCCAACTCGTTAGCTACTGTAATGGCTGTCCGATGGAGCCCTCTCTGTGCCGCCGCTCACAGATCACCGGTAGTGTTGACCTTCTCTGTAGGCTTTTCCCGTTACATTCACGCGGTGTGCGCTTTGCACCTGAACAGAAAATCGAATTAATTCAAATGTGGGTGTAACAGTTTGGGGTGTAACAGTACCCCCCAAACCCAACAAAACCTCACAAGTGCTTAAGACTAGTTTTCCTTTCGTTTGCTTTGAACAGACAGTCATACACGTTACAGTTGGTTTAACTAGTGGCAGTAGGTCACAGTTGAGAGTAGCTCATGACTGAAGAGCATGTCTAATGTTAGAAAAGTACAAAATAATAAATGAACGAAATGTTTTGTCCACGTTGCTCCACTTAAGCAGTATATAAACTTTCAAAGCTTAAGGCCAACCCTCCCAAAGAACAGACAAAGGGAAACACTTGAAACTTGTTGATATGAAAGAAGCAGGTGTGTCCTCTAGCCGCCGAGTGCCATTTGCACTTGCCATGGTCAGACACCAGTCAGCTTGAGCTGAGAGTATCCCTACACCAATAACTTCAGGACACTGTTTAAAATGTGATTGGCACCATATCAGAAGGTTTGACAAAGCTTAACACCAAATCCTCCAACTTCAACACCAAGTGTTTGTTTGACTGATTTGACTTGTTATAGCTATTGTAATTAGAGATAGACTGATCAGTGCTTTTGGGGCTAATGAACGATTCAGGAGCTCTTCAAGAACCCTTTAAACAGCTTCTGGTCTGCAGACGGGCCAGGAGTGTTACAGCAAACTTCTATTACCAAAGAATATCACCCACCAAATTGTTCAAACGTCCCTGTAGTTACTGTGTAATAACCCTCGCTGCGTTAAGTGGTTAATAAAGGAAACAGTAGGATTCTAAAGGTAGTTCCACAGCTTTCTAATTCGTTCACAGCCTCTTATTCATTGACTGAAGTTGGCTCCATGTTCGCAGCTACTGCTTCAGTAAAGAGACTTGTTATAGCTATTGTAATTAGAGATAGGTCGATCAGTGTTTGTTGGAGCCGATATTGATCACTGATCGTCTTTCAGTACATGTTTCAGCCGATACCGATTAAGGGCAGGGCTGGATGCTACATGAACCTTTCCAGGCATTACATGGTAATGCAGCATCGTGCAGGGCTTCTGTAATGTACCACACATTGTCTCTCAGCATGAAATGTACTTTTAGAATCAGCCACATTCAAAATGCTTCCCGTACAGAACTGCACAGTGAGGCTCAAAGTGGAAACACGACGGAAAGAGCTCCTTATCTAGCGCTAAAAACTCCATCACTTTAGACACAGTTCCTGTAGCTTTCCGACTGTTGTTGCTGGGTTTTTGGCTGTGGTTAAATGTGGTCTGCACTGGTTGCTGTTTTGTGTGGTTGGTGGTGTTCGGTAGCTCTGCAGTGTTCTAGTACTCACTGTACCGGCTGGGCTGGGTGAGGTACTGTCTTGAGGGGGGGGGGCGTCCGGTTAGTGGTGTTAAAAGTCTTTACTCTGTTCCTCTAGAAGCATGTTCAATGGTCCAAGTGTTCTTTAGTAAAGGAAATAGTAGGATGCTGGCGTTGGAGATGCACAGCTCCCAGTTCATTTGGCTCCTTATTCGCAGCTACTGCTTCAGTGAATGAGCCTAAACTAAAGAGAGTGCAAATGTGGTGGCCCATTGCTTAATTTCTTAATATTGGTCCATAATGCGTACACGCCAATAAGGAGTTTCAGTCTCCTCAGGAAAACCTGGATTTAATCTGAATTCCAAGCTGATTTTATTCTTTACAATTACCTGGAAAAAGAGCGTGCTGAGGCTAGCTTTACGTGACATCATATCCGGAGCTGATGGTGCGAAGCTGAGAGAGCATGGTACTGTGGCCCTGACAATACACCCGATAAACCAAGCAGCTTCGCGCAGAGCTGCTGTAATCCTTTCCTCACATAGATGATCTGATCATCTAAACAACCTGAATGCTAATCGCATATTTTGCTTGAAAATCTTCCCAATATCGATACCGATACATAGCGGATCAATTTTTCCTCTTCTTGGTGTGTGTTTTAGATGCAGTCTAACAATGCAAAACTCCCAGGCGGTAAATAAGTCAAGTAAAGGCCTCAGTTTAACATATTAACACATTCAGCATGAGATTTGGAGGGGAACATATGCTACTGAGTAAAACTATTCATCTGTATGCACGTGTTAATGGCTGTGCTCATCCAAGTAAAATTAGCATGCTCAGTCAGATGTCTCAACTGTTAAGATGTCGTCTCCTTCAATGGACAGAGCGTTTCCTTTTGGTGTCCCTGAGACTCTTCCCTATGTGTGCGTGGCTGTGTGTGGGTGTATGTGTGAGGTTTTGCTGACACCTCGCTCTCCTCTCTGGCACACTCCTGCTGGATCTATTTTCAGCAGCCCACACCCCGCCATCCCACAGTGCACCTGCGTGCATCTGGCAGGAAGCAACAACGCTGTGTTTGCACCTGCAGGTGTGTCTAGGAGCGCACCCGCTCGATAATTACTCTGCTCCTCCTGGTGGATGCCCTGATCACACGCACACACACCCCACAAAGCAGCTTGAAGGTCACTTAAAAAAAAACAGCAGGATGTTGGGAGCTCAAACTGCAGCTATTTTTACATTAAAAAAGAGCCCTCAAGTCAGTAGTCACTCAGGAAAGGAATGAAAACATGTATAAAAATATTACAGGGCTAATCCACTTCAATGAGCGTCAATCAAATTCTGTTTCAGTCTTCTGTCTAATTCGCAGTCTGCCCAGGAGAGATTAGATTCACTGTATTTTTTCGTCTATTACGGTAAAGCGTTCCAACCGACCACAACCGCAGCTCTAATCGTGGGCTCTTTTTGATTTGGTAGACGAAAAAGATTTCAATTAATTTCAGAACAGCTTGAGGCTCAAAATTAAATAAATAAATAAAGCTGTCTGAATGAGTGGTAAAAGCACCATGAAGTGGTCCAGTGCACTATAATTCTGCCACAATGATCCGAGGCTCATGCTGCTTGCCATCAGCAGCCGGGGTCAGAGAGAGCACAACTGGCCTTGCTCTCTCAGGGGTGGGTTGATGGCACTTCCTCCCCACATCACTCCTAGTCTGATACTGGTCAGCACTGGCGCCTGTTAGCTGTTGTATCTGAGCTAGTGATCCGGCACTTGGGTTGGCTGGCTAGTTCAAAAAGAGGCGGAGGCTGGCTTTATATGTGTCAGGAGACATGCTTGTGAGAGGGGATTGGGTAGTTGACCTTCCAAAATGGGTAGAAAATTCTAAATTAGCAAGAAATTATATAAAGAAAACACACACAGACATTTGAAAGATTGTAAAAGTGCTAAGAAATCAAATAAATCAGATATTTAAATTTTTTTCTGTCCTGTGGTGCACTGTAGCTAATCAAAGAGTAAAGCTGTAAAGCTCCTTCTGCACTGACATTTTGGGCGCATGGCACGCCGAACAGAAGGCACAAGTCATTCTGCAGTATGCTCAGTATGGACTAGATACTGTTAGTAATCAGTAGGCAGGACGTGCTCAGGCACACACAGGCTGTTACAGCTAGCTGACTGTTCTGATTCAGCAGTTCCATTAATGAGCTGCTAGGAGCAGCGCACCTGTCCTACAGGAAAACAACAGCAACGCTCAACAGATTGGCACAGTGCTCAAGTACTGCCAACACAACTGTCACACAACATCCATACAGCCCTCAGACAACCCATTGAGCTTAGAATCTGCTCACCCGTCATACAAAACAAACATAGTGCTCATAGCCTTCAGACGGTACGCAATGGCAAGCCGGGTTGAGCCGTAATTCAGATCTCTAATTCAGATCTCTATTTTTTTTTTCAGATCTAGCTATGCATTACTAGTAAACATTCCTATTCTCAGATATCAACTATGAAAGTGTTATTAGTAATAATATCAGATCTGTAGATTCATAAAGCAGTTCTGACTAGTCACATTGTCAGGATGACATGACCTTATATTACCATTTACATGAAATTTGCCGTTCTCTGATCTGTAATTCCTTTTTTACTAGTAGAAATTATTGGAACGAGTAAAAAAAAAAGAGTTTTCAATATACTATATGGACAAAAATATTGGGACATCTGCTTATTCATTGTTTCTTCCGAAGTAGGCAAGGCTGGCTCCACCTCATTGCGGACCGTTTCAGCTTTATTTCTGTAGAACGGAAGGGAATGGATCCAGGCTGTCCTTGTTTTCCACAGTCATCGTGGAAAACAAGTCATCGTCATAGTTACTAGTAACACGTTCATAGCTGCTATCTGAAATGAGAACTTGGACTAGTTAAGGCTGCATTACAGAGACCTTTGAGTAGAATTTAAGTTTTTACTGGTAAGCTTGCATCGCCGGTGGCATTTTAGGCAAAAGCCGATTGCCATAATATGCAAGACATAACACGTACAATGAGGTTGGCACATCATTTCATTAAAATGTAAATGTTAGCTTGAAAATAGCTTTGTACCTTTGGTGTGAAAGAAAGAGCGAAAACTCTTGGGAACATGTACAGACAGGCTGTCAAAGCCGCCCTTGTAGTGACTGTTTCAGCCACTTGACCCATTTTTGACAACTCTCAGCTCCCTTCTGTGGAAGACAGTGTAAAAGAGAAGTGTGTGTTTGCGTGAAAGGAGCTGTGTGGGAGTGGATGTGTGCATTAGAGAGAGAGAGAGAGACAGTCTGTGTATTTTGTGAGAGACAGCGCATAGTTAGCGTGCTGTTGCTTTTGCTCTGTCTCAGCGACTCTCATCACCAAGGTTACGACAAGGCAGGTGACAGATCATCTCAGTGGGACCCCTGTGTCCTTACTGTAGCATATGCTCTAACAAACCAGAGAGAGAGAGAGAGAGAGAGAGAGAGAAAGAGAGAGACACAACACAGCCCTACAAAGTATTCCACACTCAAGCACTTGCATGGCATGTTTAGACAAGTGGCCATTGATCTCCAAGGAATTTATGCCACTCTAATTGGCCAGGGTGTTTGTGTGTGTGTGTGAATTGGTGTGTGTGTGTCTGCATGCATGTGTAAGCACTTCCGATTTAATAAATGATTCATTTATCAAATCAGGTTTCTGTTGATATTGTGTCTTCTCTTCAAACAGGGTGAAGAAGACGAGGAGGATGACCAGCCTCTCAGCTTGTCCTGGCCGGAGACGTGTCGCAAGCGATTCACGTACCTCTTCATCCTGCCTATCGTCTTTCCCCTGTGGATCACGCTTCCCGACGTCAGGAAACCTGTGAGTTTTGTGTAGAGAGAGAGAGATAGGCTCGATGCTGGTCTCACCCCAGTGATGCAAACGTGTGTAATTACATTTCCCTTGTTTATTTTTTGTTTTGTTTTTTTTTAGACATCCAAGAAGTTTTTCCCCATCACGTTTCTGGGAGCAATCTGCTGGATCGCTGGCTTCTCCTACCTGATGGTGTGGTGGGCTCACCAGGTACGTGTGATACTGACAGGACACTGCAGGGAAGCACCTAAACTCTATGTTTATTTATGTGAACTTGACTTGATCAAGCTGGGGTAGAGACCTTAACTTTCTTATACGTTGTGCGGACAAAAGGTTTGGGACACCTGCTCATTCGTTGTTGTTTTTTTCTAATCAAGGGGATTAAATACTACTGTCCATGGAAGGCTTTCTATTAGATTTTGGAGCACTGCTGTGAGAATCTGATTGCATTCAGCGACAAAAATGTTAGTAAGGTCAGAATGCTGAATGTTCACCACCCCACCTCAGCCCCAACTCCTCAACTCATCCCAAAAGTATTGGATGAAGCACCATCCATCATTCCAGAGAACACAGTTCCACTGCTGCAGAGCTCATTGCTAGGGGCTTTAGACCACTCCATTGTGCCAATAGGTTCCTGTTTATCTGCTCTAGAGAGTCCTGTTCTATTTGCAGTACATCTACAACAGGGACTAGACAAGCAGAGTTAAATCAGTTTGGGTTTGGTTCAGACCCACCAGGATTTCATTTACATGATTAACATTTACAAATGTACATGTTCTGAGAACCAAGAACATGAAAAGCACACAGATAAAAATTGAAGACTTAATAAAAAGATTTTTGAATGTTTCACAGCAACAGTAAAAATAATAATAATGAACATGTGTGCTAATGAATTCAGGTTTTGCGATATTCTTACCAGAAAAGCTCCAGAAAGCAGTGTTTCAGAAAGCCTTGTTTACCATCCTCACCCATCACTTCAACCAGTGGCCAGTCTCCTCATTTATAACGTCTCTGTCATGAATGCGCAGATGTCCAGTGGAACGGACAGAATCCTGGAGATGTAGCTTCAGTGTGAACAGAGCATTTGAGGCTGGGACTATGGCGGTACCCAAAACTGCCTTGTAGCTCGCTTAATTACTAAAGTGCTTCCCAGTTTTACATGTGTCGTGCCTGAAGGTCTCCAGTAACCTGCAGTTATGGAACACGATGCAGTCAGATTATGAAGTAAGCAGATGTCTTCAGTAGTTCCTATTTGCGATATCTTTGAGCCAATGGTCTAGTCTAGTTCTAGACATTGGCGTCAGCTGGCTTAGTGATACACAGCGCTGTAGCTGTGAGGTGTCGGCAGTGCTCTGTGACTCACTGGTGTGATGAGAGATGGGTGTTTAGATCAAAGATTAAATGTGACGTTATGAGCAACTTGTCTCACTCTACAGCTCATTCGTTCTTCTTTCTGACAATCCTGACTGTTACAGGGGATGAGCAGGGGGTTTGTGCAGGTGTGAGAAGCTGAAAGGCTTCTCTAATCAGGACAGCATTCATGACAAATTGTACCTAGTTGTGAAAGCTATAACGCTTCAGTGCTGTACTTACTGTTACACACTCGCTACATATAATCACTAGAACATAGACAGCTCCAGATCTGGTGGATCCTCTACATTCCTGATTTGAAATAGCATGACTGAAATGTTAGGTTTACTGTCAGTGTTTTTAATTGTTGTTGTCTGACTTATTAAAGATTTGGACATATTTACCCTGCATTATTTAAGCCAAAACCTCACTTCTCCACTGTCCTGACTAGCTTATTGTCCTCATTTATGTAAGTTACATTGGACCTAAGATGGAACCTTGTGGGACTTCACAAAATGTGCTAAACTAAAATGGCTACGAAGTAATTCTCAAGAGCTTCTGTATTAGAATCATTAACTGAATAATTTAGCCAGGATTCAAAGGGCTGAAGCAAGTTACACAAAGCAGTAACTTAGAAAGACGTCTCTCACAGCCTTAATGTTTGTATTTTAGTTTATAGAATAGTGGTCATTGCACTAGGAGTTTGAGGTTTATTCTGTAGCCTCAGGGCTGTACAAATTGCAAGGTAGATGCACCTTCAGTATTTTCCCACTGATTTATGGGAATGATAGATAGTTAAAGCTGGAGCATCCTGACCAAACAAACAGTGCTTTGGGTGCTGTTGGGAGAGTCTGGAACGTTCTCCCTGTATTGTTCTTTGTTTGGAAATTCTGAAGCCTGAAAATCTCAATGCTGTTTTTGTTGCAGAATGGTTGGTGTGCTTCAGGATGGTTTAGCTGGGCTGATTTGTGTTCGCCTGCTTGTTTAAAGCTGTTTTAACAGCTGTTAATAATTTTTTTTCAAAGAGTTATGAGACTGGCAAGACCTATCTTTGAACACATGCCTGCGATTGTTCTTTTTTTATTGCAGCTAATATATGATAATTGTGCCAGTGTATTCAAACTTCCATATTACCATAAAAAATGTGTCATCTATATAAAAAATGTTATATAAATATAGTGAAACTCAGCTACACCTATTTTTTGAACCCTAACAAAGTGAGTAAATAAACCAAAGGCCTGTTTGAATTTGAGGGCATGCATTTCAGCTCATTAAGAGTTTGGTCATTAGCTGAGGTGTGGAATCTGTGCTAAATCAAGGAAAACGTTACTGGCCCTTGAAGCATTCTTCCAGCGTAAGGCACAGAATGAAGTTTTTATTCCAAGTCAAATGTCAAAATAAGCCTTCACTGAGCCTCACGACTGCAGTCCTGTATGTATCTTCCGCAGGTTGGTGAGACAATCGGCATCACAGAAGAGATTATGGGTCTGACAATCCTGGCAGCTGGAACCTCTATTCCGGATCTTATCACCAGTGTCATTGTGGCACGGAAAGGTCTCGGGGACATGGCTGTGTCCAGCTCTGTGGGCTCCAACATCTTCGACATCACAGTGGGGTAAAAAAGCCTCTCACAAAGATAATAAACTACTATTATAATGTTCAATTGTGCTGCTTGTGTCTTAGCATTAGCTTGATTGATCATTGTCATGTTTTATATATTTTAATTGCAAATTCAATTCAAATTACAGTGCAAACATAACCAAAACAGAATGTAAATTTGCAAAACCAGTTCCAGTTGAAGGGTTACCACTTTTAAATACAACCTTTTAAAGGTTTCAGAATGGGTTTATGATTGTTTATTGATGGTTATTAATTTAGCACAAATAAAAAGAGCAACAATGACTTACAGCTTTCTTCAAAAAATTAAATCTATATTCATCCATACTGTTAATCCTTGGATCTTGCTGGTTACTTTTCTTATTTTGTCAGTCAGTGTTAAAAGTGTTGAGGAATCTGGAAAAAACAGGAACTACTATTTGTCCAGGAAAGACTATTTGTCCAGTCATCAGAGAATTGGTTAAATTGGTTAAATGTCCTGAGAGATATATGTCTAAAAGAAAGATCTGCCTTTAGTACTAGGTCTGCATATAGTACTAGGTGTTGAATAGTACATCAAGAAACCATGCATACTATTACAGGGTTCTTTGAGCAATGCCATAGAAGAGCCACGTTTGCTTCCATAATGAAGCAGTGTGATGAACCTTACATCTGGTAAAGAACCTTTACATCTAGTGAAGATTCTTTATACGTTAAAAATTATCTTGGTATGTAAAGCTAATTAAAGGCAGTTTATACAGAGAGCCCTTTTGCCCAAACATACAGCATATTATTCTTCATCATGTACCAGGCACTAAGGGTTTAGTCTCCTTTTTGTGTGATACTTTAAAGTCTTGTGTGGTATTGTCCGAGGATATATCGGAGGCCATTCTTGATAGAAAATAAATACCAGACATACCTTGATTCAATTTAAAGTATTCCATAGACTCTATTACTGCAAATCCAAGCTTCACATCATCTCTCCTCTATGCAATAAGTGTAAATGACATCGGAACACTTACCCATCAGTTCTGGTCCTGCTCCAAGCTAAATTCTTTTTGGTCCTTTATATTCAATTAAATGTCAAAGGCCTTTAGTAAAACTATCATATGGGATCCTTTACTCACAATTTTTAGAGCAGGGGTAGCTAATCCATCCATGAATAAATATTAAAGTCAAGGCATTTCCATTTGTGCATTGCTGTCCAAGTGCCTTATCTTACAGCAGTGTAGGGTAGCTCGCTATTCCAGCAGTGGGTTAGGGATTTGGGAAATGTACTGCATATGGAGAGTCTTTGCTACTTATTTAGTAATAGTGATTATACCTTCCTGAAAACTTGCCAACTCCTTTTTGACAAATGGCCAGCCAGCTGAGACATCTAACCCATGTTTAGATTGACATACAAACAGTATATATGATATTTCTCTACTTAGATTTAAAAAGTGTTTATTGGAACATGTACATCATGTAGGCTGTCGTTGCACTTAGCATTGCTTTAGCTGGTCTTTTTGTTTTCATGTGACTTCTTAGGGGGTGGGTCTGGGAGGGAGGAAGGAGAAACAATGCCTTATTTATATACTGTAGGACTGTATTTAAAAAAAGGTCCTTCAATAAAAAGATGTCTTTTAGGAACAAATGTTCATTTGACCTCGTTATTTTTTGTCTTAGTGCAGTGGTTCTCGGCATCTCAGACGGTCTGTGTATATTAAAATGAGTTATTAACACTGCCAAACTCTTGGCCTTATTGTGTGTATAGTGTATCACATAATCATATAATCATTTTTGAGTTGCAAAGATTAACATCACGATTAACAGTACTATCAAGGTAAATCAATGGCTCAGACCTTAAAAATGGGAATGTAGTAATTTCATAGGTTAATATAGGCCAACTGGTGTTAAACTGTAGTGACTTCTGAACAGATGTCTGCTGAAGCTGACTGGTAGAGCACTAGTAGTAAGATTCCTAACCAGCAAGATCTGAACTGTAGCAGAATGGATGAATGTGGGCTCATTATTTAAAGCTACAGTTCACTGTTGCCCTTTTTATTTGAACCACTTTATAATAAGACAACCCTCATAAAGGCTTATGCATTTGATAAAAGCTGATGATTTTAATTTGTTTATTACCTAATTAGTAGTCATTAGTAAACACGTTGGAACCATTTACAAGTCCTTTATCACAGTAGTCTAATTATAAAGTGGTAGCAAGTATGATGCTTTTTGCACATCCTTAAGCTAATAGACAGAGCAGTGCAGTATGAAAATACAATTAAAGTGGACATCAGTGTCAGTTGTTCACCGTTTTGAGTCGTAGGAAACTGCAATGCTGCTCCATTCCAACGCTGTGAGGCATTTCAGGGGATTCTGCTTCCTGTGTTTCCCAGGTTACCGTTCCCATGGCTCTTGTACTCCTTAATAAACGGCTTGAAGCCCATAACGGTGAGCAGTAATGGGCTCTTCTGTGCCATTGTGCTGCTCTTCCTCATGCTCCTCTTCGTCATCATCTCCATCGCCGCCTGCAAGTGGAAGATGAGCAAGCTGCTGGGCTTCATCATGTTCCTCCTGTACATCGTCTTCCTGGTGGTCAGCGTCATGCTGGAGGACAAAATCATCGTCTGCCCCGTTTCCATCTGACCTCCACAGACACACACTCACAGGCGCCCAATAAGTCTGTGAACCATCCTCTCCAGAAGCCTCATCCATGTCTATTTAAACCTTGCGTCGCTACCTAAAAAACCCACCCATGCATGGCGTTCGATTCAGTAGGAGCGGATGTTGGGGAGGATTCTTCTTTTTCATTGACTTTATGGATGCGGGCTCTGCTGCATTAGCGCTTGTTGGTTTAAGAAAGGTGGGAACAGCAAAGTTAAGTTTGCCTCTAGTGTTGGGCGATGTGTCTGAATTTGAGATGTTCTTAGGTTTGTGACTAACGCATGAATCCAAACTCCTTCAGTTAATTAGAATAAGCTTCATTGACCTTGAAATACGGAGCTCATGAGGGATAGGCTTAAAAATAGCTTTAAAATCACTCCATTAAAATCAAGACATTTATGAACTGAATGTATGACGCTACTGGACTCACTGAAGAAGTGGCTTGTGGTTTGATTCGTACAGTAGCTTAATCTCCAGACCCAATTTGAAGGCCCAAGTACATTAATATACATATATCTTTTATTTTTTTGTAAATGATCTTATCAACAGCAGTGAATAAGCAATATTGCTCAGTACTAGGGGCTTACTTATAATCCAGGGAGCTAGAGAGAGAGCGCGAAAGGGGAGACTTGAGATACGTGAGATTTGCTATGCACGGCCTTTGGTTCATTGAATCCGATGCCTTCGGAAAACACAAACTGGGACTTTTCTTCGCACCTGTATCGAAGTGTTCCCACTGGCCACCTTTCAGTGCTTAAAACAGCAGCTGAATGTTCGGAGCCTGCTGGAGACTTTTCTCAAACGGGAAGACACTCACAGGACACTTGTTGTGTGTGTGTGTGATGTGACTCAACATTTGTCTTTTCATGAAAACACACAAATGCCTGGACAACAGTTCCATCAGGCAACGGGGATCACCTCAGATACTACGGGAGATATGAAGGCTTCACATGGATTCAAGAGGACATTTTGGAACATGCGCAGGGTCGCACCGATATTTATTTATCGATCTATTTATTTATTTATTTAAGAATTTTCTTGGGGGGGTGTTTTTTTTTTGTTTGTTTGTTTATTTGCTTGTTTGCAATTTTACATGGCTATTGCTCCAGCAGTGGATATAGTAAGTAGGGGTAGTTATACTACAGTATTGACGACAGCAAAAAAACAAAACAAAAAAAGAAACAACTGAGGACTGAATACTCCCATCTCCCATCCTTTCAAATCAATTATTCTCGCGCCTGTATGTAACGTATTAACTGTACGTCAGTTACCTTAGATTAGACTTTTAAAATACTAAGAGAAAACCTCTTCTATATGTAAGGGAAAACCTTATCATTCTCTTGGATTAAAAAAAAACAAATAACAGAAAAGGCTTCAGTAGATGCTTCTAGGCGTAGCTCAGTGTCAAACTAGCCTGTAGATATGTACTCTCTTGCATTCCTCAGCAGAAGAGGCTATGTGCAATAATCTTAAATACTCTTGGATTGTACTTGGAGCGCTCAGTGTATTCGGCGAAAGCGGAGTTTGATAAAAAAAGCATTCGACGTTTTTTTGCATGAAATACTAGGGAGACGTGTGCATATTGCTTTAATCCCATGACGATATTCACAACCAATAGTCTTTTGAATGCCAAGGAGTGATCATCTGCTGTAACGTGAGGCTTTACGCATTAATCACTCCTGTGCAATTCCCTAAATTATACACTAGGGGTGTAAAGGTACACACAAGTCACAGTTTGCTTCACGCTGCAGTTTGGACCTCACGGTATGGCACGAGTTTGCTTATTTGAGTAGACTCCCATGCAAGTTACAGTTTGTCCCGCTTAGTGCTGTATGTAGAGCCCCCCTGAGGTAGTTGATACAGCCTGTAGTTTACACACGAACACAAACACAGACACGTTGTCCTAGTCCAAACCACCAGCTTTCATGAGCTGAAATGACATGACATGTTAAAAGCCAGTTGAGTGGAGTAGGGCGTGGGGGGCAAACAAGACTACAGTTACCATAGCAGTAGTCTTAAAGCACTGTAGTTCTCACAGTACCATGCAAACTCAGTGGTTTATGGCTTAAGGTTCCCGAGAGACATGTATGCTTGTGACATTACCGTATTTGCCCTAATAGCATGTACTGTGTATTTTCTGTGTGACTGCATGTACCAAACTGTGACCCCCTGTATTTTAACCAATACACGTACCATTACATTCCTATATATATATACATATACATATACAGAATTTTCATAGTAAAGATGGCACCAAATTTACAAACAAAAATCTATTTTTTATTTAGCTGTTTCCTACCATCCCGACTGTTTTCAGAGTTTGGTTTGGACGGACATGTGGCAGTCAAGTGTAGTAAGTGATACAGTCTGCAGTGACACTGATTGCCTTAGCACTGCTACAGACTTCTACACAATTCAATGGAATGGATTGGTTAATCAATGGTACAGTCTTAGTGCTTACTGACTCAGTCGCCTCACGTTTCAGTAGAGACTGTATAGACTCTTACACACTGTTGTAATTTCCTCAGCAGCTCGTAGTGGGACAAACATTATAATTAACCCAGACTGGACGTAAGAAGGGACACTGAACTGCAATGATGAGATTCACTATATGCATTAATTAATGAAGGCTGAAACGTCTGTAAATACAGTCGAT
Organism: Salminus brasiliensis; assembly: GCF_030463535.1. Taxonomy (NCBI): domain Eukaryota; kingdom Metazoa; phylum Chordata; class Actinopteri; order Characiformes; family Bryconidae; genus Salminus; species Salminus brasiliensis. Next base: position 17,772,454 of record NC_132901.1, on the reverse strand, counting down.
ATACATAGTATAGATTTAACATTATAATGACAGGCAGGCGGGGGGTCTTGAAGTTGCCGAAATGTACTGTACACGTCTATATATGTACATAGACATTTTCATTGCCATTTTTTTTTTCTCAACTGGAGGGTTGACATATGGATCATTTAGCATCTTCAGGTTTATTTTGTTTTGTACTGGAATGTGCAATTGGGGTATAAAAGTAGGGCTTTAAAAAAACACATTGCCTCTCTGAAATGTACAGGGACGGACAGCTCTATTTTACATGATTTCAGGCTTGTTTTTACTGTTAAACCCTCCTTTGTATCTCCTGCACCTGTTACCACAACATCCAAGTGCTCCTTGTTTCTCCTGTAGCTTCTTCCTTTACTTCCGTTTGTAGTTGCACACGTTTTCCACTGCTTTTCGTATGATTGGGAGGTTTTGCTTGCTCTTCTTGGGCTTTTTTTTCCATATTTAACTTTTACTTCACAGAAACATATGTAATATACTGAATTTGATGTGTAGACAAAAGCAATTAGAGATTTAAGATTATATATATATATATATATACCGCTTCACTAAACCTACTCCACCTAGTCCATTCTATCAGCTCCACCTCCCATTAAAGGGGCACTTTGTAGATCTACAATTCCAGACTGTAGACCCTATGCTTCTCTGCATACTCTGTTAGCCTCCCTTCACCCTGATCTTCAATGCTCAGGACCCTGCAGGACCACCAAAGAGCAAGTACTATTTGGGTGGTGGGTCATTCTCAGTGTTAGTAGTGTGTGTGGTACAAATGGATGAGACACAGCAGTGCTGCTGGAGTGTTTAAACGCTGTGTCCACTCACTGTCCTCTCTATTAGACACTCCCACCTTGTTGGTCCACCTTGTAGATGTACAGTCAGAAACAGAAGCTCTGTATCTGCTGCTGCACAGTCTGCGTTGGTCATTCTCTAGTCCTTCATCAGCGCTCACAGGATGCTGTTGAGTGGATGTTCTCTGGTTGGTGGACTGTTCCTAGTCCAGCAGTGACACTGATGTCTTTAAAAACTCCAGCAGTACTGCTGTGTCTGATCCACTTGTACCAGCTTAACACACCCTACTAACACAATGTCAGTGTCACTAAAGTACTGAGAATGACCCACCACCCATATACTACTGTACCTGCTCTGTGATGGTCCAGAGGGGTCCTGACCATTGAAGAACAGGGTGAAAGGAGGTTATTGTAGTATGCAAAGAAACAGATGGGCTACAGACTGGAATTATATAACTACACAGTGCTCCTATAAGGGAAGTGGAGCTGATTGAACGGTCAGTGAGGCAGTTTTAATGAAGCGGTCGGTCTGTGTATATATATAAAAAATGGATGACACTGCATCTCACCAAGCTACTTTGACTCACCTGTGCAGTTACAGGATTTATTAGGAGGACAGGAGGAAATGACTGACTTGCACTTGCTAGAACTTTCCCTCCCCGAAGGAGTCGACGCTGGCTGATGCAAGTTTGCTGGTGCCTTTCAGTGCGGGTGACAAACTCAATCAATCACCTAGAAATCAAGGCAAGTTGGAAAATGTCACCCAGCCAGCTGCCTGTGCGTGTGTCGAGGAGCCCCTCTGCGTTCTCAATGCATCCAGCTTTTGAAAAGGGACCTGAGTGAAATCGCTCTGCTGCTGCAAGTCTTTTCCTCAGCATGAATGCAGAATGCAGAGGAACGCTGCACAAAGTCACTTCACTCTTCATCACAGAGACGGTAATAACAGCCCTCACTCATCACTCACACACCCAGTGTTCCACGTCAATGTCACACCTCCAGGGTGTCAATGTAGTTAACTTAAAGTGTACATATATACATATACAGATATGATCATATAACTTGTGTAAAAGAAGCAGTCTATGTATAAATGCAAAGGATGTAATAAAATAAATAAAGGTCAATAATAGCTGAAGTGTAGATGCCTCTTCTGTGAGTGCTGCTGTTAAAGGAACACTGCTCCCTGTTTCTGGGTTTGTTTGTTTATATTTTATATATTTTATTATATATTTTATATACTACCTGTCCAAATGCACATTTAGCTACTTTAAGTTGCACCCATTGCTGACAGAGATGTGCAAATGTACACACACATGTCTGGTCCCTGTAGAGAAGTACAGCCAATACAGTAAGACCCTCTGGAGCAGGAAAACATGAACCTATTGGCACCATGGGTAATGTCCGGTGTGGGCCAGAAGGATATGAAGCACCCCAGCATTGAGCTGTGGGGCAGTGGAACTGTGATGATGGTGGTGCTCCATCCAGTACTTTTGGGATGAGTTGGAGATGAGATGCGGTGGTCCATCATCCAACATCCTGACCTCACTGAATGCAATCAAATTCTCACGTCAATGCTCTGAAATGTAGTAGAAATCCTTAAATGCCTGGACAGTAGAGACAGTTACTCCAACTTACAGTCATTTTTTTTCTCCCACCCCCAGCATTACTATAGCCTGTATTTTATTATACATACAGATATTCAATAGATCTATCACACAACTGGTGCACACCTTAGTTGCAGGTAGCAGATACCATCACAACTGCAAGTATCTAGCATTCGTTGACGATACAGGGATAGGTAGAGAAACCCACAGTGGGTGGTTTTCACTTTCAAAAATAGAAAAGGCGTGCCAAAATAAGGGGCTCATTTAGGCAGTCCGCAAGTGATGTTAAGGACCCCCACACCATCTCTGACTCCTTGATCACACAATACTACCAGTGCTGAAAAGGTGAAGGCCGGCGTCTGCTTCCTCCGAGTCACATGAAGCCAGCCAATCAGACCTTTTAGACTGCTGCTAACAGGAGGAGAACACTACCTGCCAGTTCTGTTACATCAGCCCCCCCCCCAAAAGAGAGCTTTCCGAATAACAAATTAGTCCCCTTGCTTGTTTAAGGCGGTAGTAACTTCAGGCCCCTGCAGATGTCGTTGCATGAGGATGATCAGGCTTTAAATATCTGCGGGTGTGCAGGGTATATAGCCCATTATGGCCCAAAGACGAAACTGATGGACAGGGACCTTCGGTGTGTTTCACAGCTTGTGAATGAACATCCCTTCACTTCCAGTCAGAAATTGCTTCTAGAAACCCCTGACAAGAATTTCCTGTTGACTGGGAATTCTGCCACTGCTGGTAGACCTGTATAACCGTATGCTTCCATACACCTGCAGATTCAGCCACTTCCTTCACACTATGCCTTTGGCACACCCAAATGCGATCCCTCCTTTCTGCCAATCATTAACATCTGCTTTGCAACCCATTTTCCACACATCTTCTTCTCAATCTATGAATCCCATCACACACCCTGCAGGTATATAAAGCCTGATTATGCTTGTGGAACTTCGTCTGCAGGAGCATAGAGTTAAACTTAAATATGCCAGGTGAGTTGTTTCTTTTTTTTGTCCAGGGAGCTTAAAATTTCTGGGACTTTGGTCAGCCACTTTTAGTGGCTGTGGCATGGCCGGGGATCAAACATGAAACCTTCCAACAGTCCCAAACCCAATGCTTTAGACGGCTGTGTCATGCAGGAGCTAGGCAGCAAGTTATTAATTCTAAGCTTTTTGAAGACAATCATCTAAAATTTTAAGAAATCACTGGAATTGTCCTTTTGCAGCATGTCTTCTGAAAAAGTGCACTGACAGCTGAATTTGCCAAGCTGCCCAGCTATCTGTGAAAACCGATAATAAAGGACAGTCCATCAGCTGAGCTCAGCAGCAGCCTCCTTCCCACCTTCACGTCCAACTGACTCTTCCTTCCCCTCCCGTGAGTCAGCATAACTCATACCAAGGATCTGTAATTCAGGATGGTGTGAAGAATGTATAAAAAGCTTTTCCTCAAGTCTCCACTTCTTTCTTGGACAAAAGAGATGCTGCTGTAACATCTGACTCTGAGGAGACGATCAGACATGCTTTGATGTTCCAGATGCCGACAGTTCTATTAATAAGAGGACTGCTGTTGTGCTCTCGTAGCCCCTTTGACAGCAAAGTGTGACAAACAGAAGGCAGGAGACAGGTGTTTTTTTAGGTGCAGTTGAGGGAGGTATGACTCAGTTATACTCAGTTATAATCTGAGAAATGAACTAAAAGCTTCAAGGCTGTGCTGCAGTAGCCTTCTAGTTTTATTGCTGAGCTCAGGGCACTTTTAAGACCAACCACTGGGGGGCAGCAAAACATTCATTCAACGTTTCTTCTGAAATCATGGGTAATAAAAAGAGTTGATCCTGCTTTTGTTGGAGTAGCTGTCTTTATTCTCCAAGGAAGGCTTTCTACTAGATGTTGGACAAGCATTGCTGTGAGGATTTGATTGCATTCAGTGGCAAGAGCATTAGTGAGGTCAGGATGCTGGGTGATCACCACCCCACCTCATCCCCATCTCATCCCAAAAGTACTGAATAGAGCACCATCCATCATTCCAGAGAGCACAGTTCCACTGCTCCACAGCTCAAAGCAAGGGGACGTTATACACATCTAGCCTATACCTGGAACTAGGCATGGTGCCAATAGGTTCATATTTATCTGCTCCAGAGAGTCAGACAGACAGAAAGAGGGGGTTTCTCTTTGCACAGTGTCTGACCATGTCTGTCATACATACAAAAGAGAAGTTAGATTTTTTTAGAAGAAATAAAGCCATACACACATCATCAGGGACTGAAACTGTGCAGCAACAGATGAGCCACACTAATACTACTGATATCAAAAGAGGGGTACAGTGGTGCCCCTCTAAATTCTGTGTGCACCCCAGTACAACTACTAGTCTACAAACACCCCTGATTAACATTCGTCTTAAAATGTATATAGGGCACAGACCAAGTTAGAGAAGTAGACTTGGGACCGAAAGGTTGTTGGTTCCATTCCCAGGAATGGTATCCACGGCTAAGGTGGCCTTGAGCAAGGTACCCAATCCTCAACTGCTGAGCCCAGATGTGTGAGCTCACTTCCTGCTCACTAGTGTGAGTTGAGTGTGCAGTCACTGTGATGGAGGGGCTATGTGTGGAGGTTGAATTCCGTTGACCTGCTGAGCTGAATAGGGCTAAAGTGTGCTTCATCATATACAGTGTAGACGTAAATAACTGGACAGTGAAATAGCTGGTGCTCTGCTTTTGCAGGTTGGACTGGGGGATGGAACAGTGCAGTTATATGAGCTATGCTACAGCTCTTCTACGACATGTAGAAACACTGGTCAAAACATGGTCTTGAAGGACATCTGTTGGTCAGTCTGGGTAGTGCGATGCAGTCAAAAACACCTCTGATCCTGATTGAATGAATGAATCAATCAATCAATCAGTCAATCGTTAGAGAGAATCCATACATTCTGAATGTATGGATTTACTGTCTCTGTGTATATATACATGTTAAACATGTTAAAATTTAAAATTCATTTCTGGTCACTGATTTTTGGGGATTTTTGCAAAGTGTGGATGGGAAAACCTGTTTTATGAAAACACTGATGCCACCACTTATACATGTTACTGTCTGAATCTCAAATACTTTCTTAATCCCTATATAGTGATAAAACTGCAGTGTCTACACACAGATAGCACTAGAGGTCAGATTTCCACATATGAAAACATGTAATTACTGTTCTATTACAGATATATATATATAATCCTTGAATCTGCAATTTGGTGACTTGCTGCTGACTACATAGGGAGTAGAGTGTAATTTGGTATTAAACCTCATGTTTTCTTCTTTGCAGTGTTGTGATGTCTCTCTTTATGAAGTACTGTGTTGCCCCATACAGGGCTAGCATGCTTGTGCTAGCGTTTTTATCTCTGACAAATCCCTGTTTACACGTGACTAGAATCTGGACTGTATCCTGACAAGATTTAAGCCACTCTGTAGTCTCTGTTGCTTAAATGTGTCTCCAGTTAGTCCAACTGAAATCCGATTGGGACGGAATATCAGGAAGGTGTTTGGGTTGTACTGGAAGGGTTTTGGCTGTGGAATTAATCGTGGAGAGACGGATGTGTTCACATATGTATTTTTATGTGCATTAATTTTGTATATATTTGATGTGAAAATTAGGAGCTACACATTTATAACAATGATTGATAAAAGCTTCCAATAGCGTTGCACCTCTGAGGAGTCCATTGGCTCGTCTTTTGGATTTCACTGGAATTTGCCACAGACTTGAGTGTGACGAGGTATCTGTATCATGCTTGAGGGAATTACTTGCTTCCTCGAGCGTTTAGAGATCTCTTTTCCACAGAATATGATGGAGTATTTACCAACAAGTTGATTCACATAGGATTCATTTAACCTGAGGTCTTGTGTGTGGCTCATTTTATAAAAATTAAAAGGAGCTGGAATCTTGACTGACGTGGAGAATTTGAACAGGACTAAAATCACTGAGAAACTCTGGCAATAATGACATGACCCGACATTTAAAGCCGATTCCATCTGAATAGGGCTGAATAGCATGAGAAGATGAGAACATACAGTTGAGAATGATGATCATTCAAGCTCCAGACCACACACTAGCAGTCAGCTGAGAGACTTCACCATGAGTAGAAAGTCACAGTCATGGGTTTAGAGGTCTTTCAGCTTTAAATGGCTCTCCAGCTCTTTTTTATCCACTGTTGATGATGCCGTGATTTATCTTTAGCATGTAAAGAACAATCAAACAGATCCTGTGCGCTCATTCAGCTGGCCCTCATCACCTAGCCAGAGAGGCCTCAGAGCTGCAAAGTAGAGACATCAGCAGCCCAGGAAACATCCCACCTGCAAAGAGATTCGGTTTCGGTTCTGTCACGTTTGTAGAATTTTGGTATCGACTTGGTACCAAAGTATTCGTTCTCATATTTAATAAAATCTTTTTTTAATTATATAAATAAAACATGTACATATACATATTGTCATGTACAGTCAAGATGTAATCAGCATGGCTTATCAAGATAAAAAAAATAAAAAACCTAAAATAAACTTAAGATAAATAAAAAACGTTAACACCCCTGAAACAATACTACCAAGACAAAAGTGTACAGGGTGGGCCCTTTAAATGGATACACCTAAATAAAATGGGAATGGTTGGTGATATTAACTCCCTGTTTGTGGCACATTAGTATGTGGGAGGGGGAAAACTTTTCAAGATGGGTGGTGACCATGGTGGCCATTTTGAAGTCGGCCATTTTGGATCCAACTTTAGTTTTTTCAATGGGAAGAGGGTCATGTGACACATCAAACTTATTGAGAATTTCACAAGAAAAACAATGGTGTGCTTGGTTTTAACGTAACTGTATTTCATGAGTTATTTACAAGTTTCTGACCACTTGTGAAATGTGTTCAAAGTGCTGCCCATTGTGTTGGATTGTCAATGCAACCCTCTTCTCCCACTCTTCACACACTGATAGCAACACCGCAGAAGAAATGCTAGCACAGTGTAACGGTCACTTTAAGGTGGGGTACAGTGTGCATGTGCATGGAGAGTTTGGAGGAAAACGCGGGGGAGTGTGTGCGTATGGTGAACTGTGCTGGGTTGTAGCCTGGGTTCTGCAGCTGATGTTGTCTGGGAAGTTGTGAGGAGCGAAGTCGAGGTGCTCTCATTGCTCCCTGCGTGTCTCTTAATGGAGCTAAGTATTCACCTCTCCATGAGAGCACCCACCTAACAACATACTTCCAGTCATTACAACAGGCTTCCAGTATCCGTAGTTTCAGGTGCTGCACATCTCGTATCTTCACAGCATAGACCTTCAGATGACCCCAAAGATAAAAGTCTAAGGGGCTCAGATCGGGAAACCTTGGGGGCCATTTAACTGGCCCACGACGACCAATCCACTTTCCAGAAACTGTTCATCTAGGAATGCTCGGACCTGACACCCATAATGTGGTGGTGCACCATCTTGCTAGAAAACAGCTTCAGTGCATAAAGAGGGAAACACATCATCATGTAGCAATTTCAAATATCCAGTGGCCTTGAGGTTTCCATTGATGAAGAATGGCCCCACTATCTTTGTACCCCATATACCACACCATACCATCAATTTTTGTGTTCCAACAGTCTTGGAGGGATCTATTCAATGTGGGTTAGTGTCAGACCAATAGCGGTGGTTTTGTTTGTTAACTTCACCATTCACATAAAGGTTTGCCTCATCACTGAACAAAATGTTCCATTTTTTGTTTTGCCCATTCTGCAAATTCAGTGCGCCGATCTGGGTCATCCTCGTTGAGATGCTCCAGCAGCTGGAGTTTGTAAGGGTGCCATTTGTGAGTAGCTTATATCCACCGAAGGGATGTTCGACTGATGCCACTCTCCAGTGACTATAATTCATATAGCTAGTACAGCTAGTTCCTGAAATGCATGCAAAACACTGAAGAGAGTTACAGCCTGACCCAAGGATTCATTCACTCATTGTATTCAGCATCAGAGTTACAATGGCACTACCAGGACTAACCAGCAGGTGTCCAGCAAGATCAGATTTTTTTTTTTTTTAGGTAAAGGTGCACATATTTGTCACTGTACAGTGTACACTGTACAGCGAAATGTGTCCTCCGCATTTAACCCATCTGGTAGTGAACACACACTCACACACACACATGTGTTAGGGGCAGTGAGTACACACACACACCCAGAGCGGTGTGTCTGAATATCTTTGGGGGGAAAGTATCTTGTTCTTGAATCTGAATGTTGACTCATATGGAGGATGTGTTAAACTATGAGGAACACATCTCGTGCCATCTCAGCATGTATTAATGCTCAAATTAAATGAAAACATTTTTATATGTGTTTCATTCCTGAAATGAAGGATTGTCTTGGCACGGACAAACCTGTATATATTAGACTGGTTTCCTAATATATTTCATTGGCACAAACAGCAGTTTCTTACTGAGCACATGTCCCTGTTTTTTTAAGAAAGATAAGCAATATTTTGGTCATATGTAGTGGATGGTATACACCTGGAATTCAGTACTGGTACCCAACAGTACTTTTTCAGTACTTTACTCTCTCTGTGATAACAAAAAAAAATTTAATGTCAGTTCAGATGTGTACTCCACTTCCTCAAAATACTCTTTAGCTTGTCACAGACTGCTAGTGCACCTCAGGGTCATTGCTGGACTAAGAACAGTCCACCAACCAGAAATATCCAGCCAAGAGCCCTGTGACCGCTGATGACTTTTACATCTACAAGAAGGACTGACTAGGTAGGAGTGTCTAATAGAGTTTAAAAACTCCAGCAGCACTTCTGTTCCTGATTCACTCGTACCAACACGACACACACTAACACTAACCTCCACCACCATGTCATTGTAACTGCAGTGATGAGAATGACCCACCACTCAAATACTACCTGCTCTGTGGTGGTCCTGTAAAGTCATGAGCATTGAAAAACAGGGTGAAAGGAGGCTAAAAAGGTATGCAGAGAAACAGATGGACTACAGGAATTATGAAACTCCAAAGTGCTCCTGTATGGTGAGTGGAGCTGTGTGACCTCAGCCCGGGGAAAGCCTCATCTCAAGTTCACAAGTCCCACAAGCACACACACCGACCACAATGTGAGCCCTCAAATGTGTTTGTTAACATGTTATAAACACCTAAAACCCAAACCAAGAAAGAACATAAAGCCCAACCAGCCCTAACGGGGAAATGGCCGGGACTGTCCCTCGCCCGTCACAGCTGATAAAAGGGACAATGAGTGTTGAACCAAGGAGATGGTATTAATGTTGTGGCTGATTTGTGTAAACCGTAGTTATGAATGGCTCTGGGGCTGGTATAGAGAAGGCAGTAGTGGTGTCTCCCCACCAAAATCCCTTTCTCCTTTGCAAAGAATCAATCAGTGACCCCAGACAATAATTTCAGTATGTTTCCATGTATAAATAAGTGGCTCGTAATAGAAACCACATGGCAGTTGTAGGAGCGAAGATAACAAACAGAAGTGTATCATTTCTTTTTCCATGGAGCTTTGGAGGTCTGTATTGTGTATTGTGGATCTTGTGTAGATCCGAATTTTCAGTTCAGGATTAGGCTCAGAATAGCTGGTGAAAGTGAGAAGCGAGTGCTTCTAACTATTTGCAGAGCAGGAGAGCTAACCACAGCTCTAGACCAGCAGTTCCCACCTAGTGGTGCACAGTTTCAAGGGAATTATGTGGTTTAAGATTGAAGCAATAAAAACAACCCCTGAAATCGGGCCAATTTCATGCATGATTTTACAGATCTCAGCTGCCTGTCTGAAAAAAGCCCCTAGTGACAGGATGGTAGAGATAAGGCCTACCTAAGCCAAACCCAAGCTGTTTTGTCTGGACTGCACAAACCATGGCAGTGGTGATGGACAGACAAAATGCTCTATTAAAAAGCAATCATTCATCAGCGGGTGAGACTGGTGTAGCGTAATGGTTAACGTTGTCTTCCTAATGGCAGACTGGGTTCCATTCCCTAGCCAGACACCACTCTGCATCTCGTAACTCATAAAATTTGTCATGCACTGGCCAAATGCCAAAGATGGCTTAATAACTCTTTGACTGCCAGGCACCGGACATGTAACAGCTCGACATTCACGGTTGAAGTGCCCATCTCCTAACTCTACATCTCCTAACTCTACTGCTCGTAACTCTACATCTCCCAACTCTACATCTCCTAACTCTACTGCTCGTAACTCTACATCTCCCAGCTCTGCAGCTCCTAACTCTACAGCTCGTAACTCTACATCTCCTAACTCTACATCTCCCAACTCTACATCTCCTAACTCTACAGCTCGTAACTCTACATCTCCTAACTCTACATCTCCCAACTCTACATCTCCTAACTCTACAGCTCGTAACTCTACATCTCCTAACTCTACATCTCCCAACTCTACATCTCCTAACTCTACAGCTCGTAACTCTACATCTCCTAACTCTACATCTCCCAACTCTACATCTCCTAACTCTACAGCTCGTAACTCTACATCTCCTAACTCTACATCTCCCAACTCTACATCTTGTAACTCTACATCTCCTAACTCTACATCTTCTAACTCTACATCTCCTAACTCTACATCTCCCAACTCTACATCTTCTAACTCTACAGCTCGTAACTCTACATCTCCTAACTCTACATCTCCTAACTCTACTACTCGTAACTCTACATCTCCCAACTCTACATCTTGTAACTCTAAATCTCCTAACTCTAAATCTCCTAACTCTACATCTCCTAACTCTACATCTCCTAACTCAACAGCTCATAACTCTACATCTCCTAACTCTACATCTCCCAACTCTACATCTCCCAACTCTACATCTCCTAACTCTGTAGCTCCTAACTCTACATCTCCTAACTCTACATCTCCTAACTCTACAGCTCCTAACTCTACATCTCCTGACTCTACTGCTCATAGCTCTACATCTCCCAACTCTACATCTCCTAACTCTACATCTCCTAACTCTACATCTCCTGACTCTACAGCTCCTAACTCGACATCTCCCAACTCTACATCTCCTAACTCTACATCTCCTAACTCTACATCTCCCAACTCTACATCTCCCAACTCTGCAGCTCCCAACTCTACATCTCCTAACTCTAAATCTCCCAACTCTGCAGCTCCTAACTCTACATCTCCTAACTCTAGATAGATAGATAGATAGATCACTTTATTTATCCCACAGGGAAAGTCAGTTTTTACAGCAGCAAAATCAAACAAGAGAGCAGCATGATAGAGGCATAAAAGCGTAAAAGTGATTGTAGTGCAGTAATAATTACATTAATATAATGTAATATACAGAATGAATTATGTGTAATGTAACAGTGCAGTAACTACATTAATATAATGTAGTGATGTAAGGCATCCTGGGGTATCATTACAGTATAGAGTTTTAAAGTGGCAGTGCAGATGACAGAGCTGTGTGGCAGTACATACTGATGAACAGAATAGTGTCCGATTGAGAAACAGCGGGACTGTTCTATTAGTACACTCAGTGCACAATAATGTCCCGGCACAGTGACGAGGCGTTGTACAGCGAGATCGCTGTTAGGAGAAACGATCTCCTGTACCGTTCCTTACTGCTGCGGAGCTGAAGGAACCTGTTACTGAAAGTGCTCCGCTGCTTGACCAGTAGATCATGGAGGGGGTGGGAAGTGTTCTCCAGAATGGCAGTGAGTTTGCTCAGAGTCCTCCTTTCCACAACCACCTCAAAGCCTTCCAGAGAGCAGCCCAGGACTGATCCAGCTTTCCTGATCAGTTTGTTGAGCTTTCTGGCATCTCCACTCCTGATGCTGCCTCCCCAGCAGATTGCAGCAAAAAAGACAGCACTAGCAACAACAGACTGGTAGAAGGTCTCCAGCATATTGCTGCACACATTAAAGGACCTGAGCTTCCTCAGAAAGTAGAGTCTGCTCATACCCTTCCTGTACACAGCCTCTGTGTTGGCCTTCCAGTCCAGTTTGCTGTCCAGGAGGACACTCAGGTATTTATAGGTGTCTACCCGCTCCACATCCTGACCCGTGATGGTAATGGGACCAGTCGTGGTCCTCTTCCTCCTGAAGTCCACCACCATTTCCTTGGTCTTGGCCACATTGAGAATCAGGTGATTCCTCTCACTCCACACGACAAAGCTGTTAACCAGGTCCCTGTATTCTCCATCCTCATCATCCCTGATGCATCCGACTACCACAGAGTCATCAGAGAATTTCTGAAGGTGGCAGAGTTCTGACCTGTACTGGAAGTCAGTGGTGTACAGGGTAAAGAGGAAAGGAGAGAGAACAGTTCCCTGTGGTGCTCCAGTGCTGCTGACTAAGCACTCAGACCGGTTGGATCCTAGCTGCACATACTGGGGTCTGTCAGACAGGTAGTTCATGACCCAGGCAACAGTGGACCTGTCCACCTGCATTCTGTCCATCTTTCCCCCCAGCATCAGAGGCTGGATGGTGTTGAATGCACTTGAGAAATCAAAGAAAGTGATTCTCACTGAGGAGTTGTTGTGGTCCAGATGGGCGTGCACCTTCTGCAGTAGATAGATGATAGCATCATCCACTCCGACCTGTTGCTGGTAAGCGAACTGGAGGGGGTCCAGGAAAGGGCTGACCTGAGGACTACATCTCCCAACTCTGCAGCTCCTAACTCTACATCTCCTGACTCTACTGCTCATAGCTCTACATCTCCTAACTCTACATCTCCTAACTCTACAGCTCGTAACTTTACATCTCCCAACTCTACATCACCTAACTCTGCAGCTCCTAACTCCTCATCTCCTAACTCTACTGCTCATAGCTCTACATCTCCTAACTCTACAGCTCGTAACTCTACATCTCCTAACTCTACATCTCCTAACTCTACATCTCCCAACTCTACATCTCCTAACTCTACAGCTCCTAACTCTACATCTCCTGACTCTACTGCTCATAGCTCTACATCTCCTAACTCTACAGCTCCTAACTCTACATCTCCTGACTCTACTGCTCATAGCTCTACATCTCCTAACTCTACAGTTCGTAACTCTACATCTCCTAACTCTACATCTCCCTACTCTACATCTCTTAACTCTACATCTCCTAACTCTACATCTTCTAACTCTACATCTCCTAACTCTATAGCTCGTAACTCTACATCTCCTAACTCTACAGCTCCCAACTCTACATCTCCAAACTCTGTATCTCCAAATTTTGCATCTTCAAATTCTGCATCTCCCAACTCTTTAGGCATTTTTCTGCTTATTACAGAGCACAGTTACGATGTATTTATTAAATGTAATATACCAATATTTTAGATTCAGTGTTTAAATGTGCAGAAGTGTGTTCCCTCTACAGCTTGTGTACCTAAACACTTTAACAACAACACATGTCACTGGCTATTTTTATCACGATCCAGTAAAAACAAAGACAAACGCTGTCATGGCATAGTTTCATTTTCTAAAAAGGAAGAAAAACCTCTGACTGCTGAACTGCTGACATGTTTAACTGACTGTATAATCTGTAGAATCAGGAAAAGTACGTGTCAGCGTCTTCTGCTGTTTCCCTTCCTATTGCAATCTGTCTGTATTGCCGTGGCGTGGTCATACTTTATACTCAATAACAAATCTACTGTGTTGACTAATGTCTTCCACCACAAACCCATGCTTTTTCTGAGACAGCTACCAAAAACAAACCTGAAAAAACAATCTAACCCTTTATTTTTTATTATTTTTTATATAATAATAATGATATATTATAAAATAGCCTCACTTTTTGGGAGCTTGGGAGTACCTGTTGATATATAAATCATAAAATTTGCCCCCCACCCTGGCTCAATGCAACAGTGTGCTACAACATCATACTTTCCTGTCTACACATATAGCAGAATACTGGTTCCTGATCTAAAACCTTACAGACATGGTGCCATTAAATGCATTATGGCACCTTTAAATTGAGTGTATTTTGCTTATTAACCACCCTGTTATTTTGCCCCAGAATAGCATGCTGTTTTTCCTTCTACAATGGGCACAAGAAAAAATTATAAGCTCTGCTTTTATTGGCTGGTTTACGTGTGCTGGATCACAGAAGCTGCTATTATTATTTGTAAGAGACTTTCAGGCCAGTGTTGCTGTTCTCTCTGTGTCCTCTCGGCATGGTATGTGGTTAGCTAACTGAAGAGATTGCAGTCAGTCTGCTGGGTTTTTAGATTTTGGCCTAGCACCCACTCAATTGACTGGCTTTCCCACATAGACACACATGGTGTTCTGTCTACAAACATAGCAGGATACCATGATAAATAAACGATTGGTCGGTTAAAATAAACTTAAAATAAATAAACAATCAATAGTTTATTGGTTTTAGATCCAGGTCTGAATAGGACAGAGTATGTGTCCGGTCTGCAGTTTACCAGTTTCTGACCTGAACATGCCTAAGGCTGGTTTGACTCCCAAGCAGGAAAGCATAACACAGACCTGACCAACACATGGAACCAGGTGGAAAACAGCAGATCCAGAAGGTGGAAGTGGTGGTGGAAGAAACTGGGCTTCAGATCAAACACATCCACAGAAATCACTGGCAAAGACATGGAAAGTTCAGCCATGTGGGAACAAATCCATTAGTGTTTTGGGCAAGTCTGATTTGCTAAAAGCTTTTGTAGTCACATGACACACGGGAAGTGTTGGAGGGGGGGCAGGGTATACACTCAAAACATAGTATTTATGCTTAGATGGATGAGGAAAGCCTTTGAATGATAACTGAGTGATCTAGCTAGATGTGGAAGAGCCCTTCACTCACACATTTAGTACACACATGGTTCTTTAAATGGACCATTGAATGCATGATATGAGTGTATTAAGCTGTTATTTGATATAGAAACAGTAGCTGTGACTTTGATTGAGGGTGGAAAATTCTCAGATGTTTTACAAGCATGATTTTTGTGATGGGCATATGAAAAAAACAGGCTCCATTTTCATTGCCTGGTTTACATGTCCTGAATCATGGAAGCTGCCTAGCGCAACTTAGTATAGCTTAAAAAATTCAGACCAATGCAATTATTATTTGTAGTTATTCCTGAGACTTACAGTCAGCTGAGTTAGCTTTTGGCCTAGCACCAACTCGCTTAACTAGCTTCCCTTCTACACTCTTCCAGGCTCAGTCTCGACACCCAAGGCTCAGTGATGCGATTCATAGAGGGATCTTGGTTGCGGAACTTACAGATTTTAAGATATCAGTCGTTCCAACTCCAGATTGTTTGGTCCGATTGTGTGATTCAGGCTTGTATACTTTGTCATCTGACAAACGGCTTCTTTACATGAGTTTTATCCCATTTAAATGAATAGGAAAAAGTCTCTGCACCCATATTGGAAAAACCTATATTGCGATATATATATATATATATATATATATACACTGCTCAAAAAATAAAGGGAACAGTTAAACAACACAATATAACTTCTGTGAAATCAAACTGTCCACTTAGGAAGCAACACTGATTGACAATCAAGTTCACATGCTGTTGTGCAAATGGAATAGACAACAGGTGGAAATTATTGGCAATTAGCAAGTACCTATGCTTTCTGGCTGATGTTTTGATTACTTTTGAATGTTGGTGGTGCTTTCACACTTGTGGTAGCATGAGACGGACTCTACAACCCACACTAGTGATTCAATTAGTGCAGCTCATCCAGGATGGCACATCAATGCGAGCTGTGGCAAGAAGGTTTGCTGTGTCTGTCAGTACACCAGGAGACGTGGAGGAGGCCGTAGGAGGGCAACAACCCAGCAGCAGGACCACTACCTCTGCCTTTGTGCAAGAAGAAACAGGAGGAGCACTGCCAGAGCCCTGCAAAATGACCTCCAGCAGGCCACAATGTGCGGTTAGAAACCGACTCCATGAGGATGGTATGAGGGCCCGATGTCCACAGATGGGGGTTGTGCTCACAGCCCAACACCGTGCAGGATGCTTGGCATTTCCCAGAGAACACCAGGATTGGCAAATTCGCCACTGGCGCCCTGTGCTCTTCACAGATGAACGCAGGTTCACACTGAGCACATGTGACAGACGTGACAGAGTCTGGAGACGCCGTGAAGAGCGATCTGCTGCCTGCAACATCCTTCGTTTGGCAGTGGGTCAGTAATGGTGTGGGGTGGCATTTCTTTGGAGGGCCGCACAGCCCTCCATGTGCTGGCCAGAGGTAGCCTGACTGCCATTAGTTACCGAGATGAGATCCTCAGATCCCTTGTGAGACCATATGCTGGTGCAGTTGGCCCTGGGTTCCTCCTAATGCAGGACAGTGGTAGACCTCATGTGGCTGGAGTGTGTCAGCAGTTCCTGCAAGATGAAGGCATTGACGCTATGGACTGCCCCGCCCGTTCCCCAGACCTAAATCCGATTGAGCGCATCTGGGACATCATGTCTCGCTCCATTCACCAACATCACGTTGCACCACAGACTGTCCAGGACTTGGCGGATGCTTTAGTCCAGGTCTGGGAGGAGATCCTCACCAGGAGCATGCCCAGGTGTTGTAGGGAGGTCATACAGGCATGTGGAGGCTACACACAATACTGAGCCTCATTTTGACTTGTTTTAAGGACATTACATCAAAGTTGGATCAGCCTGTAGTGTGTTTTTCCACTTTAATTTTGTGTGTGACTCCAAATTCAGGCCAGAACAACGTATTCAATGAGAATATTTCATTCATTCAGATCTAGGATGTGTTATTTGGGTGTTCCCTTTTTTCCCCTTCCCTATTTTTGGAGCAGTATATATAAATATATATATATATATATATATATATATATATATATATATATATATATATATATAACCTAAATCAGTGATATATATATATATGTGTGTGTGTGTGTGTGTGTGTGTGTGTGTGTACAGTGTCAAAAGTTCCAACCTTATTAGCTGAAAAGTGCAGTAAACAAGCACACCTGGCTGTGTTTACATCTGGCTTTTTCACAGCTGCTCACATGCTGGATTTGTCCACGTGTACATGTACTGAATGTGTGGACATCCTGGTCACCAAAAGGGTCTTCTCAAATGATTGATTTGATATTATTTCAAATTCTACATCATTTTAAATGTGCTTTTTCAAGTGATCACTGATTTAGGTTAGGGATACATGAGGCTAAACCATATCCTTACCCATCCCTGACTGTACACTACCAAACAAGACAAGACAAGACACCCATATTCACCATTTGTGCCTGACACAGATGGAATCTGGCTTCCTCCTTTAACCACGCAGACACATACACACCAGTGAAACACACACAACAAAACATGAATTGTAAATGTTTTTTTAAGACCAAGAAATGAAAACAGGAAGGAACTCACGTAGGCTCTAATTTTGAGCTAACCAACTATTACTGCAACTCCCTGAATCCCTAAATGTATCAATCAATGTATGTTCAATGTTCTTGTAACTGCTGGTGGTTCCATTATAGAGATGTTTATGAGGCTGACATCATTTTTAAATGACAAGCTAATTTTATAGATCCAAAAAGATCTAATGGTGTAACAGCCTGTTTCCGATGCGATTAAAACCCATTTAAAGACCGCAAGCTTAAGAAATGGATCTTCAGCCTCTTTGCCAATGCCAGTCTCTGTCTCAACACTGTAGCTCAATATGAACCATTATTCTCACTTAACACCAATCAGCTATAGACAAGACAAGAACCAAATTGTGATGCTAGACAATGCAAGATCATGACAGGTCCTGTGGGTTTTTTTCTGGTATGCACTGGTCAGTACCTACCAGAAGTGCTCCAAGATAGAACAACCAGTGAACCAGCAGTCATGGACACTCAAGGCTCTTTGATGCGATCCATGGAGGTCCCACCTCACAACTTACAGGACATAGCGACCAATTAGCAACATTATTGCAACCACCTAGCCAACAGTTAGCAACACCATAGCATACACCACACCCCTAGAATACCAAAGCAACAACTTAGGAACACCTCATCAACCAGCTGGGATACCACAGCAACCACCTGGAAAGCCATATAAAGCACTTAGCAAGCAACCATCTAGGATAACACTGCAATCACCTAGCAACACCATAGCAACCACCTGGGGTAAACTAGCAACCACCTTGAATATCACAACAACCACTTAGGAATACCACAGCAACCTCCTAGGATACTATAGCAACTACTTTGCAACAGCATAGCAACCCCCTGGAATACCATACCATCCTCTTAGCAACACCATAGCAACCAAACAGCAAAAATAAAAAAAAAACTGTCTGGAACTTGGAACCATGCATCATTCACACTTCCTCATAAATCATACATCCTCCCATGCATGACTTGCCAAACACACAAGGCTGTTTTAAGAAGGGCTCCCACAATGCAACAATGCCCCGATCACCTGCTGCATAAACCAGTTTCTCCACTCCTACGCTCTTATAAATAAAGGTGCTGCAAAGGGTTCTATGGGAGAAGCCTTAGAAGAAACATTTTTTATGAATATATATATATATATATATATATATATATATATATATATATATATATATATTTTTTTTTTTTTTTTTTTTTTTTTTTTTTTTTTAGTGGCTCCCTATCAAAGGACACATTTACAACTGCTGATGAATTGGCCTCCATGAGACCATGAGTTGTGTTATTTATTAAAAGTTTAAATATGTGTTTATGTGTCATCTTAAGAAAATATTTGAATAAAGCTTAACTACAGCTGTTGCCTGAAGAATTCTCAAGAAAGTCATGTTACTCTGAGTGTATTATTTATTTACATAAGACAGCAGGGTTCGTCTGGCCTAATTGTATGGCCTAAAATGGAAAAACAAAAACTCATTTCACAATAAAAACACGGCAGCAGACATGTACAAATCCAAATCAGCTGTGCTATTTGCAAAATTCCCTTTAAAGCAATATCAGTATCAGGAACTGAGTCAAGTCTCCGATATACAGCCAAATGATGTACAACTTTCCCACAGCTGCACTCTGGCGAACTCGATCAGTCTTTTTAAATCTCACTACCTACTTTTCCTATATGCCTTAAATGTGCCATTAGCCACCAACAACAACCTCGATTCTATAAATTGCCAAGCCTGTTGAATATGCAAATGTTGACAATCGTTATGTCTGATTTAACTCTAAGAAATGAATGACCATCTATATCAGTTAACATAACTTACATTCACCTTTCATTTCAATTTATAATATATATATGATTTATGGTGTCAGTAAGTTTTAAAATGCAAATATACATTTAATATACTTGTCAAAAAGAGACTTAACCCTCACTAGATACTTTCACTGCTGTATTAGAATAGGGATAACCTTGTCTGTTGAATATATATGTAATAATGGGGATAACTATCTGGAGAATATGTATGACAATTGGGATAAATGTGTCTATAGGATATGTGTGACAATTGGGGATAACTGTCTATAGAGTATGAGTCAAAACAGGGATATCTGTCTTTAGAGCATGTGTAAAAAAATGTGTGAAAATGGGGATAACTGTCTGAAAATGACTATAGAAAGTGTCAGAATGGGGTTTTCTTTTGTCTGTAACTCACCTGCTTTTTAGGCTACAGCACAACTTGCCATGCAAAATTAGCAGCAAATATTTAGTGCCCTTTTCAACTGGATGGTGAATTTGCACATAAAACAGTCTAGACAGATTGTGTTCTTCAGGGAAAGAACTGATAAAATAACAGAGGAATGTCTCTCTGATCTTTCACCAGACATAAGTTCATACAGCATCTATAAGCAGCAGATTGAAGGATGTGTCTGGTTACGCAGACATATTTCTATTTGGTTGAAAATGTGTCATCTTTGACTTCTAGGAGATCAGCCGATCTGCTGCTTACTTAACCATGCATTCTGAATTTAACTACGTGAGCTACTGTCTCATGTTTCAGCACACAAAGGTACAAACATAGACCACATTCACTGGAAACAGCAACACTAATAATAGCAGGATATTTCAGGATGTTTCTGGGGAATAAAGGACGGCTGTATTTCCGGGAGAACTGTGAATCAGTTGCACTTTCACTGATCCTAGCCTTCTTAGGAATTGAAGGTTGCAGATTCTTTATTTTTCCTGTTATGGAATGGCACGTCCTGCAGTAAAATCAGCATTGTTAGATGGTCTGCACCCAGCCTGCATGCCGACTCACATGCACAGGTCTGGACAATGAACACTGAAAGGTGACTATATATATATATACACACAAAGGGACTGTACACCTGACAGTTAACAATGGGGCAAGGCTACAAAGGAGGCACAGATGGGAACACTAATGACGAGGCAGGGCTGGGGGGTGGAGACAAGAGCACAAACAAAACAGAGCCATGTACTGAAGAGCACATGGTGAACAAGACAAGCCGACAGAGGAGAAACACAGAGACAGAACAGGAAAGGGACAAAACAAGGCAAAAGCATGACACTGTCTATTTGTTTATAATGTAATATACTTTTAATAAGATAATAATAAGCTCAATAAGATTTTATTCTTATCATTTCTGTAGATCAATTCATCAGGAATTGTACACACAGTATATGTACAAAGATGAGCTGCTGTTTTCTATTGGAAGAAAAAGAACAATATAATAAAAGTATAATAAAATAGAAAACGTTTTAAGCACTTTGAAGATCTACATGAAATTTGAGAAGTAAAAAGGTATGTTTCAACTCTGAGTAACTGAATACAAATATTACATTACAGTATTGCTATGAAGGACAAATCTTCTGAAATACATGTCCAAATATTTGTGGACACCCCTTCCAACAAATGCATTCAGCATCTTTGAACTGCACTTATTGCTGGCACAGATGTGTAGCTAAATACACACAGCTTGTCTAGCCCCTTTAAAGAAGTATTGCCAATAGAGGGCCGGGATGTATAAAGCCACTCAGCATTGAGCTGTGGAGCAGTGGAACTGTGTTCTCTGGATTGATGGTTGGTGCTCCATCTAATACTTTTGTGGAGGTCATCCAACATCCTGACCTCACTAAGGCTCTTGTCGCTAATTGCAATCCAATCTTCACAGCAATGCTCCAAAATCTAGTAGAAAGCTGTTTTCCAACAAGACAGCTACTTCAACAAAAGCAGGATCAACTCTTTTTTAATACCCTTTGATTTCAGAATAAACAATGAATGAGCATGTGTCCTAATACTTTTGTCCACATAGTGGATTTTAGTTTGTTAAGATCATCTCAAAATGGTAAAGTGTTTTAGTGTGATTCTTGCTTTACTAATTTAAGAATGATCTTTGTGCTGAGGTGTTTTCAGGAACGTCATGCAGCACAGGCCATTTACTGTATCATTGCTCGCTGTTATTTCCCTAACTGGACATTTGCAAAATAGGTTAGTTTGTTAAGCAAATTTTTGGTGCAGCCAGAGTTTGAATAATCTGCTTAACCTTTCTGTTTTACCTGTCTTTCTTGCTGCTAATTTTGGATCATGTTTTTTTTTCATTGCTAATAAACTGCCATCACTCTACATGCAGTGGCCAGTTTATCAGAAACACCTAAGTTAAATAAGTAAACAAATTACCAAAGTTAACCTAACACTAACCTAACCCCAACCTAACCCAACCCTAACCTTTTACTAACCCTAACCTCAATCACTAGCTAAACTTAACCTATCCTTACACTAACCCTAACCTTAACCATAACCCAAACTTAACCTGTCCTTACACTAACCCTAACCTTAACCATAACCTAACCTTCATCTATCCTTATACTAACCCTAACCTTAACCATAAACTAACCATAACCTATCCTTACACTAACTCTAACCTTAACCATTACCCAAACTTAACCTGTCCTTACACTAACCCTAACCTTAACCATAACCTAACCATAACCTATCCTTACTCTAACCCTAACCATAACCATAACCTAACCATAACCTATCCTTACACTAACCCTAACCTTAACCCAAACTTAATCTATCCTTACACTAACCCTAACCTTAACCATAACCCAAACTTAACCTGTCCTTACACTAACTCTAACCTTAACCATAACCTAACCTTAATCTATCCTTACACTAACTCTAACCTTAACCATAATCTAACCTTAATCTATCCTTACACTAACTCTAACCTTAACCATAACCTATCCTTACACTAACCCTAACCTTAACCATAACCCAAACTTAACCTGTCCTTACACTAACCCTAACCTTAACCATAACCCAAACTTAACCTGTCCTTACACTAACTCTAACCTTAACCATAATCTAACCTTAATCTATCCTTACACTAACTCTAACCTTAACCATAACCTATCCTTACACTAACTCTAACCTTAACCATAATCTAACCTTAATCTATCCTTACACTAACTCTAACCTTAACCATAACCCAAACTTAACCTGTCCTTACACTAACCTAACCTTAACCATAACCTAACCATAACCTATGCTTACACTAACCCTAACCTTAACCATAACCTAACCATAACCTATCCTTACACTAACCCTAAACCTTAACCATAACCTAACCATAACCTATCCTTACACTAACTCTAACCTTAACCATTACCCAAACTTAACCTATCCTTACACTAAACATAACCTCACCCTAACCTTACACTAACCCTAACCTTAACCATAACCCAAACTTAACCTAACCCTCACCCTAACCATAACCTCACCCTAACCATAACCTCTCCCTAACCTTACACTAACCCTAACCTTAACCATAACCCAAACTTAACCTAACTCTAACCTTACACCATCCATGACCATAACTTAACCTCACACTAATACTAACCATAACTTAAACTTAACCTAACCTTAACCTTACACTAACCCTAACCAACCTTAACCTTACACTAACCCTAACCATAACCAACCTTAACCTTACACGAACCCTAACCATAACCAACCTTAACCTTACACTAACCCTAACCAACCTTAACCTTACACTAACCCTAACCATAACCAACCTTAACCTTACACGAACCCTACCTTAACTTCACACTAACTTTACACTAAGACTAACCATAACCTAAACTTAACATACCTCTAACTTTACACTAACCCTAACCATAACCATACACTAACCCTAACTCTAACCATAACTTAAACTTAACCTAACCTTAACCTTACACTAACCCTAACCATAATCAACCTTAACCTAACCTAACCTAACCTTAACTTAACACTAACTTTACACTAAGACTTACCATAACCTAAACCTAACCTAACCCTCACCCTAACCATAACTTAACCTTAATCATACACTAACCTAACTCTAACCATAACCTAAATTTAGCCTAACCCTCACCCCTAACCATAACCATAACCTAACCTCAGCACTAACCCTTATCCTAACCTTAACCATAACATTACCTTAACAGTAACTTCACATTAACCTAACACCAACCCCAACCCAAATTTCTTACCGTTAATGGATTAACAGAAGTGTCCATTAATCCCAGAATGCTGTTTTCTCAAGTTTTCTTCAAATACATGACAGGTTGGGTTGTGTGCATTTGGCAAAACCAGTGGACAGGAGCTTCTTTGTGAATCGTAAAATAAATGTATATAAATTACTTGTTGTTAGCTCAGGTTCTTACAATCATATTAATTCCTTCTCTTATTACAGCCACATGTTGAAAACATGGTCTGAACTAGTGGAAAGTAGCTTTTTGCAACTTTGGGAAGTTTAGCCATTGGCTCCTAGTATATGTGTGTTTTGCGTCAACAGATTTTCTGACTGGCTGAGATTTTAAAAATGTATTTTTGAAGTAGTATTTCTTTAAGATGTAGATGGTAAGACAAAATCCACCACTAAATGGGGCTAGATGCATCGAAAAGTATGAATTATGAAGTAAAAACCATTATCAATCATTCAATCAAACACTATTCAGAAGCACTAAAGGCAGGGCATAGCAGGAAATGAAAAATGCAGGTCTTGCAGAGCATGAACATATCCAGCAGTTGATGATGATCTGTGTAGATAGCAGCTATAAGGCAGTCATCCAAGTCTAAAGATTTGAAAGCAACTACCAAAACACAGCAATTGTGTATGGTTAACTTATTAACTTGTGCTTCTCTGAATTTAGGGGACTATGTATGCAAAGCATGTGATTGCCATGTCATTTACTTGGTATAAATGTATCCAGTGTACTGCAAGTACTCTCAAATGAGAGTCCAGTTTGCATTAACAACTCTTCTTACTGAAGCACAACTTCTGACCTTACGTCTTCCTTGATTATTTGAATACATTTCAACAATGCAAGGCCTGGATCTGACTGTTGGTGTTCATTTTGTTGCAGAAATCATGAAAAGGAGCGCCTAGCAATAATTCTATGGTGGAAGTGGTTTAGCTAAATTTGCACAGTCTGAAACCTGAAGCCTCCTCAGCAAGTCTTCATTTTTGCAGGTGATGTTTTTTTCCTCCTTTGTGGTTTCTTGGCCACATATCTGCTCATTTGATGCAAATCATTTCCTCTGAATCTTCTACATTCAATGTTGTTTGCTTCCTAACAATAGTCCAAGCTCATGCCACCAGTAGGCCAAGACAGTCCGTTGCGTCTGCAACTGTTCAGTAAAGCAGTGCACTAGTCTACTAACGCATACAAACAGCAAGAACAGACATTTACATCGCATTTTATTGAATATCTGACAGATGGAGAGTAACAGTTTGGATCTGTGCTGAGAGGATCAGACTAGATGCTGTACAGATGCAAATGAGAGATGAAGAGTGCATAGTAATAACTGTGATAATCTGTGGTACTGTTGTATCATTACTTGCTGTGCTATTTTTTAGTAGAAGTTGCCTCAACATGCATTGGAAACTTGCACACCAATCCTACATAAAAAGGCTTTTCTAGAAACCTGGCTCTAAGATCAGTTTACTGCTGAGTGTGTGAACTGTGGTGAACTTGAAATGCAATATCTTTGAATGGAAATACTACTATTTAATAACTCCCACGGTGGAAGTTAAATTTCCTTTTGGCCTGGACAATATGGACAAAAGTATTGGGACACCTACACATAACATCTCTAGGAGCTTTTATGATGTCCCAGTCTGAATCCATAGGCATTAATATGGAGCTGGTAACTAACAACAAGTTTGGAGCTCTGCAGTTATTAAGTCTGCAGAGCGTTGGGAGACCTTTACGCACTATGCTCTGAGCCCAGCACTTCCCGCTCTGTAGCTTTATGTGGTCTGACACGTCGCGGCTGGGTTGCTGTGGTTCCTAACACTTCCACTTTGTGATGATACTACTCACAGCTGATGGTGGAATATCTAAGAGGGAAGAAATTTCACCAACTGACTTGCTGTTGCAATGATGGCTCCTATTACATGCAGTACCACACTGGAATTCAGTGAGCTCTTTAGAACCACGACCCATTCTTTCACTAATGAATGTGTGTAAAGGCAGACTGCATGGCTAGGTGCTCAATTTTACACACCTGTGGCAATGGGACTTGAATAAAAACTCCTGAATTCAAAGACTAAGAGGTGTGTCCCAATACTTTTGTCAACATAATGGATGTTCGTATTAAATACATTTACGGCATTTAGCTCTGGAGAAGAGCATCTTACATTTGGATCAGCTTAGATCACACAGGTGGGCAAATGCAGTGTTAGGAGTCTTGCCCAAGGACTCTTATTGGTGTAGCAGAGTGTGCTACCAGTGAGTCAATCCCCAGTCTACTACGGCAAAGGCAGTGTTGTTACCCACTACACCACACCAACCACTACCAGAATACACTCTTACGGTAAAGGTGGCGAGCAAGGTTTTGGGCGCATGCCATAGAGGTTTATAGCTTTTCCTCTTAACAAATAAAAGGGTCAGAAAGGGTTATTTGTACAGTGCCACAGAGAACCACGCATGGTTCTCTAAACTCCTACCTAAGAACTAATATTTTCGTAAATAAGACCTGTGCTTTTGAGTAACCTTTGTGTTTTTTGTAGTTCTTTAAATCTTTAGAACATGAGTGTCCAGTCTTGTCTGCAAAGGGTTGGTGCTGCTGCAGGTTTTCAAGCCCAACAAGCCATAGCACACCTGATCCTACTTGGTTAATACAATGGTCTCAAATATTAAGAAATTGTGTGCTCATGCATAGGTGGGACGAAAGGCCTGTAGTCACACCCGCCCGTAATGGATAAGAATGGACAACCTTCCCAGATAACATGCCCATGTTGGGCCTATATGGGGAGCCCATCTGGGAGCCAGAAGTCAGTTTTCCATGTTGGCCCCACATACGGATGCCCACCAGGGTCAGTGACGAGACCAGAAGGGGTGTAAACATGGGCCACATCTGGGTTCTACACTGCACCTGCACTGCATGGAGCCTAGATGGAATTAAAATGAGATTAGGATAGGCTGTAACGATAGGGCCCATTTGGGAAGGCCCACTGGGTCTCAGTAACAACACATATACAAACCCACTCAGAGCCTATGCCCACCTGGACCCCAACTAGGCCACATTCCACCCCTGTGAGCCCCACATGAGCAGGTTGGCTGGGCTGCTTTAACATTTACAATCTCTGTAGGGAACCAAAGTGATTATTCTCTGGCATTCTTCAAAATTCTCCTCCAAGCCAGGAACCACCTAGGAACCCTCATTTTTACAACGGTTTTGAAAGGGTAATGTCTTTGTGCAAGCGTTAAAAGTCTGTGAATGTGTGTGAATTCACAGGAAGTGTGAGTTGTACGCAGTCTTTGTGGAAGCACATAGTTATATGCCAGTTTGCCAAACATAAATTCACAGCGCTTAAAAAAAAGGAATGTGCAAATAAAAAACAAAAATCCCAAAGCTCAGAAAATTGAGAATGAAGGTCCCCTGCAAGCTCCAGGTAGAAGCACTTTTCAAGAAGTCCCACTTGTCTTCGAGGTTTCTTCTATTTGAATTTAGAACTGTATAAAGAACACTTTAGGAGCTCTCTTTTCTGAAGCACAAATAGTTCAGATTGCACAGGAAGCTGCCTGCCCCATGCTGCGGTTTGATGCTATCTTGGGCTTTGTCAATCTGTGAGATTACTGCATCGTGGTTAGAGTATTAAACTCCTCCCCAAAGCTTTTTTCCATGTTTTTCTTCTCCTCTTCTGCGCAGCTCTTGTTCCTGGCCCGGTCTCCATTCTGGTTCGATTTAACCGCCAGCTTTGCGAAGACAGAGTTGTCAGTGGAAGTTAAACGCCTGCTGTTAATGGAGCACTGGTCTGAGTGGGTGCCTTCGAAAAGTTTGGCCATGAAGCTGAGGCCGGCGCGGCGGATGTAGGAGCTGCCGGCAAACACGTAGAGGATGGGGTTCACGCTACTGCTCAGGAAAGCAAACGCAGTTACGTTGGGGCGAGCGGCCTTCGCCAGATGGGTAAGAAAGCTAACCCCAGACTCCCCAATGACCTGGACAAGGACAGAGGAAGAAGGGAGAAAATGATGGGTAATCATTCGTAGAGTTGTAGTGGTTACCAACCATCTCTCAATACACCAAACATTTCAGCTGAACTACACTATATGTCCAAATGTTTGTGGACACCCCTTCTAATGAATGCATTCAGCTACTTTAAATTGCACGCATTTGCTGACACTGATGTGCAAATGCACACACACAGTTTGTCTAGTCCCTGTAGAGAAACATTGCCAATAGAATATGACTCTCTGGAGCAGATAAACATGAACCAATTGACACCATGCCTAAAGCCAGAACTGTGTTCTGGAATAATGGTGCTCTACCCACTACTTTTGGAATGAGTTGGGGATGAGAATGCAATCAAACCCTCACAGCAATGCTCCATAATCTAGCAGAAAGCCTTCTCTGGGCAGTAAAGACAGTAACTCCAACAAAAGCAAGATAAACTCTTTTCTGATACCCTTGATTTTGGAAGTAACAGTAAATTAGCAGGTGTCCCAATACTTTTTTGCAAAGGTACTGTGAACAGCTGAAACGGATATAGCAGATCTGGGTTCAAAATTAAATCTGCAGGAAGGTCAATGTCTGGCAGTGCCTCCTACAGGAGATCTACCTTCTATCTCCTATAGATCTTACCCTACCTTACGAAGTATGTCGAATCTGAGTGTGGCGTGAGACCTTCTAGAAAGCATAAGGTGACTAGTGACCTCTCAGCTGATTTGGTGGTAGTACAGAACCATCCTGAATTGTTCTTTGCACTAATGTGACATAGCACCAACCTCTAATATGTTGATCACATGGTAGGGTATCCAGAAGATGGAGAAAGCGCTGATGATGAGGAGGATAAGGAAGCTGCCCTTCACACGGCCACGAAACATGGCACTGCGAAGGCGGCAAATTACAGAGGAGTAGCATGTCAGGATGAAGGTGAACGGGATCACAAAGCCCAGGAGAGTTTCGAACAGGTAATGGAAGATTTTATGCCCGGAATTGTGATGAAGTTTACACAATGTCAGGTTCAGTTTCTGGATTGTTCTGTTAAAGCAATAAGACAAATTAATTGATGCCACACATTCATGATGATCACATACCAATATGACACATCCACTAGTTAAATGCCCTGAATCTACAGGCCTGGAATTGCAGGTCTAGAACTGTTGCAGGTAACCTGAAAATGTACAAAGTGTGGATAGAACAGTCAGGTCCAAAAGTATTTGGACAAGGAAACAGCTTTTGGAATTTAGCCCCTGTAAACCACCACAATGGATGTTTAAATGCAAATCCTTTGCAGTCAGTGACTTCCTGAAGTCTTAAACCTATGGACATCACCAAATGCTGAGTTTCCTCCCTTAGAATGTTTTGCTAGGCCTTTATCTCAGCCTTCGTTGCTGCTTGGTTTCTGCCATCAGTGTGTCTTCCAAAAGTGAAAGGCAGCCTTATCATTTGTGTTGGATGCATGGATGTTAAGCAATACATCCACTATAGGAAAGTTTGCCAAACAGCGGAGGAGGCTGTCATAACGTACTTACTACAAAAAGATGAAAGAGGCAGCGGTTTAACCGGCTGTAAATGGTGTAAAAAGGTTTTGCCAAACACAAGTTTTTTTTTGGCCGTGTCCGTAAGGCAGTGCTCGTGTCTTACTTGAACTATTTGTTACACTGCCCTCAAGATCTTCACTGCCTCATTTCAGATCTATTATGGTGGTGATGTACAGAGGCAAAATGACAAAAATTGGGTCACTGTCCAAATACTTATGGACATTCTGTGGAAAGAAACCACTATAATACCCCTGCTGTACCACTGCTGACCAGACCATTCAAAAAAAGCAGGGATATTAATTTGCTGCTGGTAGGGGTTTATCCAGGGGCACCGTATGAGCGAGGGGAGTTAGGACGATTCAAAGGGCCTGTGACTGAAAGGGGCCCTAAAAATGGCCCTAAAATATCCCTATCCCTGGGTGTACCATACACAAGTTTTTGCACACTTCAGCATTACTTCTGGCTTGAGTACAGTCTACCAACCAAAGATGTCCAGCCAGCAATGGTCCTGAGGTCAAATAAAAAGTGTCTAGAGGATGACTAACACAAACTAGGCATGGACTAGGTCAAATTCAAAGAGCATGGAAAGAAGCCTACACATTCACATTCCTGCGGTAGAAGGGCATGGGCAAGGCCAATAAAAAGGCCATGACCCAAATTCCCAGCATGGCCATGTAGATCGTCCTTTTGTTCCTCAGGCTCTGAGACAGGAAAGGCCTGGTGACAGCCAGCCAGCGGTCCAAGCTCATCAGGCAGATGAGGTAAATGGACACATACATGTTGACGCAGCACAGGTAGTGCACAGTCTTGCACATCACATCTCCAAACTCCCACCCCCGTCCGCCGGCCAGCAGGCGCAGAAACAAGGGGGCGCTGAGGAGCACAAAAGCATCAGCCACCGCCAGGTTCAGAACCAGGAGGCAAGTGACGGAGCGCTGCTTGACCCGGCACAACACGGACCACACTACAAAGAGGTTGCCGGGGAAACCCAGCACAAAGGCTAGCACTAGAATGGCTATCCCGATCTTTTGGGACACATTTGAAGGACTGTTTGGTGTGGAGGTGGCGTTGAATGGGGCAGAAAGGGTTGGGGCTCCTAGTTCACTGGCCATTTGGATTGCTTGTCACGTGGAGGGCAGGGATGGTTTGTTCTGTGAGCGATGTGTCTGCTGGAAAAGAACAAGAATGAAGAGCAAAATTCAGGACAATTCAGTTCAGTTTAGCTGAAATGTAGTGCAGGACATCTAGTTAAAGCAGTACAGACAGAGTTTTATACCAGAAACAATGAAAGAGCAGGTGTCCCAATACTTTTGTCCATATAGTGTACCTCATGGGAGACTATACAACGCTAGGTGGAGCAAACTAGAACTTGCACGGATGGGCTTTTGTTGCTTTTTATTGCAGCATTGCTGGGGTTTTTTAAAGCCTCGCTTTCACTGCTAGGTTGAGTATGCAGTGATACAACGGTTCTGTGGTATGAAACTAACCACCGATGAAGGGTAAGGAGATAATTAGCACAGATTGTGCAACGGTATGCTTACCAAGGTGTACACAACAAGGTGTGTGTGTCTCATGAAGTATCCAAATGTGTGTTTTACATATATAGTTCCACTGTAAAAATAAAGAGGAAGCCTTGAGGAACCTCTTAAAATGTTTTAAGAACCGTCAAGAAAAGGTTCTTGGGGGTAACATACATGAGGAAAAAGCCTTTGCTTTATATAATACAAAATACAGTAAATACAGTAGCCTAAAGATCCTCTAGCAACTTAAATGGGTTCTTTAAGGAACCAGATCTAAGGAATCCCAAAAAGTTCTTACAGGTACCTCTAAAGCCCTCAGCATACTGCCTGCAAAACGAAGTTCACGAGCGCTGCACAACACCGAAAGTGCCTTCTTTAGTTGGCCGGTGCTTCTACGGTTCTAGCTATGCCTATGCGCGGGTTGCTGAATGGAAGGCAGCTGCCTCAATGCCCTGTCTGGCTGACGGAAGGCCGACTTAGAAACGTTTAGACGAGAATGACTCGAGTGACTGGTGACTAATGATCGAGTGACTGCTGTTGAAAGGACAGGAAGCTAAACTTTCCCCATTGTTTCCCCATGTTTTTTCCCATCTATAACCCACTCGCTAAGCTAGCAGTTGCGTAACTAGCTCAGCTACAGCTCCAACTAAACACTAAACACCACAGCACAGACAGTGTTCCAGCTAACTGAGGCTCAAATCACACACGGTTAGAGGATAAAGCCTCAATTCTGAGAGCAGACTGGTTTTAGACATGTTGAACTCACAACTACAGTGGACTTGTACAGTGGGGCCTGTTTTCAGAGGGTGACCTCACCAATCATTGAGCTCCCACAGCACCAGTGAGCTTCTTGTCTATACAAGTATACTGAGTTCTTGGAGGAGCCCCTAGGTTCATCCTAGGTTCCTAGAGGTTCTTCAAGGAACTACTAATTTTTTCACAGAGCTAGTAAATAGCAGAGCTAGTAAAATTGCCAGAGCCTAATCAATTTCTGCTGTTGGCTGCTGTCACTGCTGGACAAATGCAGATATGCGCTGCTTGGGTGGTCGGTAAAGGCCCAGGCTCACAATATCTCTGCAAATCGCTCTAAGAAATATAAAAAAAGGTCAACTCCTGTCACAGTTTGCACTTGATCTGTTCAAAACTTAAAAACAAAAGAAATTCAACTGGTTTACTTCTTTACTGTAAATGCAGTGTCTTGTCTGCTGATGTTACTTTCAAATAGTTATTATAATAATATTAATATGCCACACACTAAAAATTAATTCGAATTTTTTTTGTGAGTTTGCTCCCCCAGTAAGATTAAAAACAATAGCCAGAACGACACCAGTATGATGTGAGCTAATTACAAATAATGTCAATGACAGGAGGTATGTTACACTCACAGTGTATCCTATGGAATGATGAAGCATCTGATGCTATTATGGTGGTATGGGGATGAAAATCTGATTAGGTTTGGACCGGCCTTAAGAATTGCGTCTTACATTAATGCAATACAGTATTATATCTGTAGGTACCTTAAGATGTGGTTACTGGTGTTGTGCAATACTGAACTGCACCATGTATGACCTATTACACAACAGCTTTTGACTCATGCTAGTATGGCGCTTTACAAAGAGGAAATCTACTTTTCGTAAATGAAAGAATGTTTTGTGTCCTGTCTTCCATCAATCACTTCCTCTGAACTTTGTACTTCTAAGATTGAATTAAGCTGT
Organism: Salminus brasiliensis; assembly: GCF_030463535.1. NCBI lineage: Eukaryota > Metazoa > Chordata > Actinopteri > Characiformes > Bryconidae > Salminus > Salminus brasiliensis. The sequence continues at coordinate 17,739,952 of NC_132901.1, read as the reverse complement.
CGACTGAACTCCGATTGTAGATCGATGTCTCTGATAAAAAAGCATCGGGAACATTTCAGTGGTTTTCTCTTCAACCATATAAGTATCAATTAAGGGCATGTTAAGTACACTGTGTCATTTTTAGAATACACTCATACATGAACTCTAATTACTAAAAAGCGGACCGGGAACTGTGAACAGGAACGTGGTCTTTGTTTAGTCTTTAATTGTGAATGTATGTACACATGCAGGGTTCCTGCAGATCCTAACAATGTCTTAGAAAGTCTTGAAATAGATTTTAAAAGGCGAGGTTTATAGACTGGGTTGAAAAAGTACCGTAAATTCTCCTAATTCAGCATTGTCTTCTGACCTAGAAAACCTAAGAGTAATGACGAGTTAGAAGCCGGCAGAGCTGATTGCGAAATTAGGACAGGTATCCTGACAGCATATTAGCACAAATCTGGTCCTGTAAGGGTAGAGTGAGCATCACACTGAACACTCTCTCTCTACCAGTTATCATGATCTTATCACTAAATTGCTTTTGGGAAACTGGCCTGTAATAGTCACACTGACTCTCGTATCTCCAACAAGGCAAATTTTTACAGGAGATAAAAAAAACCTTCTTAACCTTTAAGTGACTTCAATCGAATTTTATTCTCTGTCATTTTGGAGAATTTCTATTGATCCATACATCATGAAATTTGGACACAAGGTAAAGAACTCAGATTCAAACTGAGTCAAAAGGTGAAAAACTGAAGAAATGGAGATCCACAGTTTGGAGCATATGTAGAAATGCAGTAAACGTGTAGCGTACTGTATTTACTGAATTAAGTAACACTACTATTAAGTGAAGGTAATTACAGCTCATCTGACCAGAAGACAATCAGATCTAGTAAACCGACAGGTAGTTCTCATGCATTTTACACTATAATTCAAAAGTTTGGATCAAATACATTTTTAACAAAGAAAAATAAAGGTAAAAATGAATATGTTGGTCCTGTCTCACTACATAGATAATTTCAGATAATCAGTAAGAAGTGTTAAACACAATTAGTAAGACTTTTTAGTAAGTATTCAGAATTTCTCTTATTTCTGTATTTTTAGGTGGAAAACCAAATATAAATGACAGTAAACATAGAATTACAGTATTCAAAGTACTACAGTTACTAACAGTATAACTACAGTATACCATATTACAGTCCATTACAATCCTCAAAGCATTAAACTTTTCATTGTTCAAATTATTACTGAATATAAAAGAAAACCCGTTATTAAAATGATCAGTGATTCTACATTTGTAAATGGTAGTTGGAAGATTCAATAGCGTTACCCTATTTAAATGACTTCACATAGCTTACTGTTGCGGTGTAGGCTACAGACCATCAGGTGAAACAGTGAACGGTCTGAAGCGCCAGGTAGATATCGTGAGTATCGTGACTAAACGAGGCGGATCAGATAAAAGAGAAAAGCTACAGTGGTTTTGTATATCATTGCTACAAAAGCACAGTTGGTCAATATTTCCCCAGTAAGTGGTTTTATACAGTCGCTGTCACGAGTCTTCATATCTCCAAATTGGCAACTTTACAGAAGAAGATAAAAACCTACTTAACTTTCAATGGAAGACAATAGAAAATGAATTTTGGAGCATTTCTATCGGTCCATTCATCATGAAATCTGGACACGAGGTAAAGAACAACTGTCAGATTCAGGTAGGGTATGTCAAAAAGTGGAAAAATGAAAAAAATTGAGATCCACAGTTTGGAGCATATGCGTAAATGCAGTAAACGTGTAGTGTACTGTATATACTGCTATTAAGTGGATGTAATTACAGCCCATCTAGTCATAACAAAAGCATGTATTTCTATTGGTCAGTTTATGATGAAATTTGACCAGAATGTAAAGAACGACTGTTAGATTTGCATTATGCTGTGCTATTCCGATTCAGTCCATATTCAGAGTTGGACTTGAATGGACATGTGAATGTGCATCAGAAAAGAGGTAACAGAGACAGTCTGCTGAGAGCACTGAACATCACAATGCACACACAAGCATAGAGATGTAAAAACCTTGTATCTCAATTTTGTGTCTCCATATCTGACATTTTTCACTTTCTGGCATGCTCTGAATCTGGAAGGTCTTCTTTACATTGTGTCAAAATTTCATGTTGGACCAATAGAAATGCTCCAAAAATCAATACTATATTAATAATACTTTTATGTAATAAGTTTTTTTCCCCTGTAAACTTGTCATTTTGGAGATACAAGTTTTTTTTCCCATTAAAACAAGGATAAACACACATACAAAGGCAGTCAACACTTACCTGGACAAACGAAGGCTGCGTGCCCTGTGGAATGAGGCTGGTCTTGTTCTGGACGTTCAGCAGCTGTGGGCGTGTCTCACTAGCTTTCCACTCTTCAGTGCCAGCCCTCTCTCCCTCCGGGGAACACTGAGTGCGAGCAGTCTTACCACACACAGGAAAAGAGAATGAAAGAAAGATCAGTGAGCACATCAGCTGGTGGTGTAACTGTGACGGTTGCAGGGTTGTGTTATTTTGATACCGCTGCGTTGGCCTTATTGTTTCAATACTCTACTATTCAACAGCTCTCTCTCTCTCCCTTAGTCTCTTACCCTTTAACCACAACATCCTACAAATGCAGTTAACTTCAGCACAGCGTGATGGCGTTGCTTTGTCTGCCAACACGCACTCTTTGCATTTCCTGTCCATCACATTGCAAACGTAGCATTCTTTCGAAACCCTGCTTGTGTCGTGCCAAAATTTGCTTTTCAGCCTTAGAGTTTTTCTGTCCATCACCCCCCCTAGCATTACAACACACAGGGGACCAAAGTGGAGTTCCTGTGGCCTCTGATTAGCAGTTGTGATTTCTAACAGTTGTAAGCGGCCTTGTTTTTAACTCTAAGGTGTATTACCCAGTAACTACAGGGACATGTGTACGAACTGGTGAAGCTATTCTTTAACACTTTCAGCCTGTCGTCTGCAGCCCATAGGCTGTTGAGGGGTTTAGCCACTTTGCTCACAATGGGATAAATTCTGAATTATGAACATAACTGGATTATACGTCATTTATATAAAACGAACAAATTGAACAGCAATACCTTACAGAGCCATAATCACATGGCTTGGCCCTGTTTCTCTCGTGTGTTTTTAACCAAATGAGACAGATGATCAGATAAGAAGAGCTTCAGTGGTTTTGTAATGGGTGGGTCTGGGGGGGAGGGGGCACTACCCACACAAAAACAACAAATGCAGGTAACACTACTATAGTGTGGATAGAGTCAGAAGGCACTTACATCAGTCTTTCTAAAGGGTAATTCCAACTTGTGCCTGTTGGTAACACCTGCTGAGGTGAAATGACATCAATACTGACCACAGCATCCCTTTGAACATCTGAAGCTGTCTGGGATAAGCCTTTTTTAACGTGTATGTCCATTTTTCATCACATCAGTGTCATTCAGCTGTAGTCATACTGCCTCTTAAAGGTGCCAACAACTGTATTTACTGAGTATTTAAAGTTATTTTGATGTATAAACAAAAAGTAAGGTGTAAAATGCTCAGATTTACAACCCTGTTATTGAATACTATCGCAAAAACACTGTAATGATTCCTGAGTCTCACCTGAATAGTGTTGCTCACTTCCCCAAGGTTGGCTTCCTGAACTGACTTGCTAGCTAGATGTTGTTCCAGTAAAAAAAAGAAAAATAAGCTAGTGTTCACTTCAAATGTGTGTTTAGCTCCAGTCTGGTTCAGCTGAGGTAGTGCCATTTGTTTTCTAGAGAGCGGAGGTGGGAGAGAGGAGATAGTAAAATCCATCCAGCTAGTGTTTGTATAGCTCCCCTTCTGCGGATAGTGGCACAGGAAGAGTTGTAGTCAAGAGGTCTGGTTCACGTGGAAATCCATATTTCCATCATTCTGGTCTGGAGATGATGGACTGGCTGCTTTCCAGTATCAACAAAATCATGTTCTCCCACAGAGGTTTACAGTGAGTCAAGAAGACAATGAAGATACTTCAGTGTTTGGGGTTCACAGTTTGTCATTTCCATTTATTCCACTATGCCAAGATAAATGCAATGGCCATAAAGCAAGTAAACCAAAGTCCAGATGGACAGTAACATCATGTGATTTCAGTATAAAACATCACACACCACAGTCACTGACAGAAAGTAGTCAATTCTTGTTTTTTAAGTTCACCACATCCTGTAAAGTTGTGGTCATCATGACACCCCTTTCACAATCTGCCTTAAAATAAGCCTAGAAGGGTGTATGAGTGTAAGTGGCAAGGCCTACATTGATAAAAGATGATTCTGGGATAGATACAGCCTAGTTAAGGCACTTGTGGGTTACTAATAATGACATGTGTAATTTAGGCTTAGTTTGGCTGTGAACTGTGACAGTCATATTTAAGCTATACTAAATATGGCCCACAGGAGGCCTACCATGTGAAACATTTGGACAGTGTTTCCTTTTTTACCCAAAACTGGACAAAGTCATTGGAAGGGAAAGGAAAGTAAGTGTTAGGTGTTGGCCTGAACTGGGCCATGACCCGTATGCCATCTGGGTATATGCTATAATCTGTAGTCAGCTGTTTACTCCACTGTAAACAGCCAGGCACAGCGTACCTTGTTTACATATTCCAAAGGTGGGATACATATTCCATTTCCATTTTTTTTTCATTATCAGCTTCATGTGTGATGCTCAAATGTAATAAAGTGAAATTAAATTTAGCTCTTTTAATGAAAATACTGTGAAATATTGCCTTATATCGGTGCCCTATTTGACGCGTGAAACTTATTACCAAATACCGTCATTTCAGCACGCTTCCCTGCGTTTGAAAAAAACAACAGTCAGACCTTTTGACACGCTCATAACTGATGTAATAGGGCAGTTGCATTAGTCATCGCAACTTTACTACACTGATCAGTTTAAAGTAGTAATGGTAATTACCAATAGTCTTAAATTGCTTCACATGAACACATTTTAGTGTGGTTTACCCAGACATTACCCAGCAAGGTAATGTTCAAATATCATTGACTTTTGAGCAGAATGATCATTTTGATATCAGCACTATGTTGGATTTAATGTTATATAAAGTATGGAGGAAAGCTGATGGTTCCTAATGTTGGCAGCAGTCACATTGAATATATGAGTTATAGCTGTTATGAGCAGCTCACTCTGGCAATTCAAACAGACCCTAAGGGACGTTTACTGCTAACTCATGCCTTTGAGGTGAGGAGGTAATATTTCATAATGTGAAAATGTTCAGTTTCTAAGAGATTATTGTTAATATAAATCAGTTCTATTGAATATTAATTATTTTAAAGCATTAACTAAATTATCTTATCCTAGCATTTAGTTATACATTCTAGCAGTCAGGCCCCTAACAACAGCTGTCCCCACTGAAGGTTTTAGCTGTCAATAGTTACATTATGTTGTAATGAAATCAGACTTTGAAAATCTTTAAACCAATCTTTCACATTGCCAAGGTTTTTGGACTCACATTTCTTAACACAGTAATTATCCTCTTGCCTTAAATGTGTTATAGGCTCTGTTATGCACCGGATTGCTTAGGTGGAACAGGTCGCAAAGTTGCTGCACCTACTGATTTGGATCATGAACTGAGAGCATGGGTATTAATACAGGAGAGAGAGAGGAACAAGCTCACGCAGGGTAAAATATACCATGGGTATTTTATGTAGTTCAGCATGTGATTGTGATTTTGATCATGGGACGTATTTTGTACTTTCAATGCTGTGTAGTCCAGGACTTCAATACCAGTCTGGAAAATCGACCCTAAAAGAAGAGCAGACTCCTCAATACAGCCATGACGCTTGTATGGACTCTCTGCCATCTTGTGGCCAAACGTTTGTAGAGGAAAGGTTCATATTTTCATATGAACAGCCTGCCCATCTCTGCAGAGTCAGAAGGTAAATAAAAGTCGAGTGAGCCCGATATCCTACTCGGAAAGTCGGGAGAACCTCACCAACCCTGAGTTCAAAATCCAAGATGGCCGCACCGCAGATCAACAGTAATAAAGGCAGTAGTATTACACAGTTTATTACCTCTCTATTTGTGTCTCATTCAATCAGTCCTACACACACTACTGACTAATGTCTACCTGTGGACATGTTTCCATGGTGTTTAGAAGTGCTAAATACTGTAAGGGATTGTCAAACCAGCTGTGGTAAGAAGGGGTCAACTGGGGTGTGACATCATTCCCAGCTCCAACATCCAACATCCAACATCCGACGTAAATGGTTCCCTAAGGACTTCGGAGTTTACCACAACTGGTTTGATAATTCCGTACTGCTGTTTTATGGCGAATCTAACCAAAATATGTCCCACTTTATATGTCACAGGTATTAGCATTGTTAGCATTGTCCCAGGTAAGCAATGTTAGCAATACTAATGGATAACAACGCACTATAGAGTATTTTGCGCATTCAAACATCATGGAAACGTGTCTATAGATGGATGTTAGAAAGTGCACAACTGATTTAATGAGACATAAATAAATAGAAGTGTTAATAAGTTATATATTACTACTGCTTTAATTGCTGATGATGTGCAGTGTGGCCATCTTTATGCCCAGTGAAACATTTACATTGAAGGCATTTGGCAGACTGGAAAAAATGGGTCTTCAGTCTGCGCTTGAAAACAACAAGCGACTCTGCTATTCGGACACCCAAAAGACTTTTGTCCACCACTTCGGTGCCGGGACAGAAAAAAGCCTGGACGCTTGTCTTCCGTAGATCTTAAAGGAACGTTGATTCAGACATGACTGTGTGTCTTCCTGCCTCAGAATCCAGTTACATCAGAATATTTCCTGACAGCATGGCGGTAACTCCACAAAGTCACACAGAACAGTAAATATGAGCACCATTAAACCAAAATACACATTTATTTACATCATATATATAGTACTTATGATCAATCTGTGCAAAGAACATTCCAAACATGTACTACTTTGAATGTATATGGGAAGACATGGACTTCTCTCACTGTTGTAACAGTGTGTTAACTAACCCTGCAGTACGGAGGCTGTACTTTAACTCGCCTACCTCTGTTTCTGAGTTATAAGTCAAAGGAGTCCTCCTGTTTGGTGTCAGCAGTATAGACCAGTGGGAGGGTGTGTATAGGCCAGAGGGAGTGGAAAAGGCTGCTGTTGTCCAATTTCCAGCAGTTACACAATGCAAATATTCACAAGTAAGAAAATCCTGTACAACGCTTCCAACAACTTGTAGAATCCATGACCAGATGATTTCTTGATGTCCTGGAGGCCAGAGGAAACCCACCATGGTACTTGATAGGAGTACCAGCTGTTGTAGAGTTATCCATGCTCCACCCACAAATTCATACTTAAGAACTTTGTAGTAAGACAAGTTAGTTAGACAAGCTTTACAGAACGTTGGCAAAAACATTATTGTTAAAAACAGCTCATTTTAACAATTAGATCAGTATCAGCCAAACCATCTCACCATCTCTAATTTCCAGTTTAACTAACCCTGCAGTACGGAGGCTGTACTTTAACTCGCCTACCTCTCTTTCTGAGTTCAAAAGGGTGCTCTATTACAGCCACCAAGAAAGAGATTCAAATAATATAGGGGTGATTTGAGTGACGTATTCACATAACACTGTAAAACAGTCTTCAGGGTAAATTCTGAGAAATATCTCTGACTGAAGTGACCAAAAGCATCCATGGCACATTTTATTTTACTCTGCATTAGGCTGCATCCAGCTCTTCCGAACTGTAATAAGTGCCAAGTCATGAGTGTCCAACAGAGGGCAGCCTTGGCTTGTTCCAGACACCTGATGGAGCTCATACATTTAAACAAGTTACCCATTTAACTCATTTTAGGTATACGTCTTAAGTCCTGTTTTGACCACCCAGCGCTTGGCAACCTCATTGTGGACCTCCAACAGGCATTACTTTAAATGGTTCACGTAACAGGGGAATTCCACCAGTTTTATTAAAGATTTCTGCATACTTCAGTAACGTTTCTGTAACGTAAGATTGCAGTGTTGCTTGTCAAGGTGCATGATGTAGCATTGTTGAGGAAATTACTGATTGATTTCTTTACAGATGTAGCGAATGGAAACAAGGGGACGCCATGTCTACAAGATGGGGACTGTGAACTATTCTGACTGATAAGCTTCACTATAATCAACGTTTTACACTAAACTACTAAACTAAGTGGCTTTGTTTACATCTCTTTACATCTCATACATCATGTGACTGCAACTTATGGTATAATTGAGTCAGACCAGTGTTCCTAGCATCAGACAGTGTTTCATTAAGAGACGGAATGAGCAAAATGAGTGACCTTAGTGACATAATGATGTTGCCAGGGTTTGCGGAGTACAGTGGACATAAAGACTTGTGGATTTGAGGGCCGGAGAAGAAAGATGAGAATCGCAGAACCAAACAGATGGGTCATATCCAGGTAATTCACATGTGAATTCATCAGTGATGTGTAAAAAGATATCTGAGCACACGTCACACACCAGCCTCGGTCCTGAATGGGCTACAACAGCTGAAGCCCATGTTGTATGCTAATGCTTTCAGCACTAGTGGGTATACCAGAATCAAAACTGGACCACTGAGGAGCGGAAAGTCATCGCCTGGGCTCTTCTGCATCACCGGGATGGGAATTTTGCGCAAGCAACATGAGTCAAGGGAGTCCTCCTCTTTGGTGTCAGCAGTATAGACCAGTGGGAGGGTGTGTCTAGGCCAGAGGGAGTGGAAAAGGCTGCTGTTCAGCAGTTACACAATGCAAATATTCACAAGTAAGAAAATCCTGCACAGCACTTCCAACAACTTGTAGAATCCAGATTTCTTGATGTCCTGGAGGCCAGAGGAAACCCACCATGGTACTTGATAGGAGTACCAGCTGTTGTAGTTCTATCCATGCTCCACCCACAAATTCATACTTTGGTAAGAACTTTGTAGTGAGGTTAGACAAGCTTTACAGAACATTGGCAAAAAATCACATTCAAAAATGTAAGTGATTTTGAAATTTAGGATTTCAATACTGATATAGAAAGAAGAAAAGGTGGTATTTCACCATCTCTAGTTTCCAGTTTAAAATGCTACATTAGCTCTAGTAAGTAACTGAAGATTAACCACACCAAAATGCTACATACCAGTTCAAAAGTCCACCAAAAGTGGTCCTTTTATGGCATCGCTTGAAGGGCGTTTTCACACTAGAGCCTTTTTTCCAGACCGAGGTCCACTTGCCCCACAAGTTCAGGACGCATGATCAAGTGTGAAGACTGCTTTCGAGCCTGGGAGCTGTCCAGAGCAATGATATCTGGTCCTCCTAAAATTGGTGGTCTGGGGTTTGCTTCTAGTGAACACTGGTGCAGTCCACTGCAGATGTGGAGGCTGTCCACTCCCGGCTCTGTGTGTGGGGTTATGTGGAACTGCAGCGACTTATCGCCAGCATGGCTAAAAGCCTTCTTTTCTGCCAGAACAGCCTGAACAGCCAGAACTGTTCCTGCACAGTGAAATGCCATGACCCCAGGTCCTAATATTCAGCAAAAGTGTGCGCAGAAAAGTGATGTTCGAAATTGCACACTTGATCCACGGTTTGTATATAAGCAAACCAGTGATAATGAGCCCCTCCCCCAAAACCCCATATTTGGGACCCTTTTTTTAATGGATGCAAAGCACCTCTTACACCTGCACTGTAATGCGCTTGCATCTACCAGATTTACCAAGAAGGCACCCAAAAACTCTGCAAGAAATGATATCCTAGCCATGAAAATCCTCTAAATCTAGTCTAGATTATTGATAATTATATGTTATATTAAATTATTACTATATATACTATATACTATACTATTACTATATATATATATATATATATATATATATATATATATATATATATATATATATATATATAATTTTATACAATATATATATATTTTATACAATAAAAGTGTCTTATTACACTGGCAGATCATTTTGCTTGATTCAAGCATAATTTCTTGACTATAAATTATCATTTTTTCTGAATTAAATGAAATAATCTGCCAATAGAATAAGACACATTTAGTAGACTTAAAACGAGATAAAAAAATAGAAATAAGTTCTTTCATCTTATAATATTCCTACAAAAATACCTACAAAAATACAAAAAATTAAATATTTATATTACATTTAAGCGGATTTCCTTTCATAAGATATCATTGTTTTGCCCTCAAATCTCAAATTTGTCATTTTAATGTAAGCTTGATTACTCAACATTAAAATATGATCTATCTTACAAAATGAACATTGCTTAATTAATAACGCACTGTATTAATAACTTAATATTGTTTTTTACAAATAAATTGTGTCGAATAGGTTCAATTTTGCCAGTGTTCTGTAAAGCTCTTCTATCCCCATAATACAGGTAGCTGCTGTAAAAGAGCACAGCTGTGGACAGACTGTCTAGTGCTGGGCACAACTGCAGTGAACAGCACACGCTGTGGTCCGGCGAGTGAACACTAGTCCAGTTCTTATATTCAACTACTTCCCATTTTTAAGAGGAACGACTTTAACGTTGGAGCTGGTGTTGCCACTAGTGGTCGAATCGCTCTCTTTGTTACGAAGCTCCTCGTTCTCTGCCTTTTCCCCGCTGCGGTCTCGGCTGTTCTGACGGGTTTTGCGGGATGTGGAGTCCAGGCCTGCAGCTTCGAAGAGACGTGCCATGAAGGCCACTCCTGCGTCCCGGATATAGGCCTTCCCCACCAGGGTGTAGAGGACAGGGTTGATGCAGCTGCTGACGAAGGCCACTGTGGATGTGAGGGCTCTTAAAGACCTCCAGATGTGACCAAGACTGAAGAGAGAAGAGCGAGGGGAGAAGGAGGCTTAGTAGTTTGCTCTCATATTTAAAGCAGATGCAGAAAAGGTACGGATAATATCAGGGTAGGGGGTAGGGGGACAATAAATAGGTCAAATTGGACAGAACACCAGGGGTAGAAAGAGTGCAGGGACCTTACTCTGCCAAAAGGTTTTTTTTCACCAAGATTTCTGCGTATCTACATGGTTAAATTACAAACAAAGGAATTCAGAGTGATTCCCGTCTTCTTGAGTCAGAACTGTTCACAGTGGTGGTGATAAGAACCAGGCACTGACTTTTCTCTCCTTTACCATCATCAACACTGCAAAAACAATTCAGAGGACACCTATATATTTTCTGATGGTTTTGGATAGTAAATAAAATGGCTATATTTGTGTTGAAGTCATGGCAACTCCCGATTAATATCATCACCACTGTAAAGACATTTGAGTCAGTATGTTTCTCTATAATAAATGTACAATAATGTCACACCAAATCAGTATAAATGACTCACATCTCAACCACTTAACTCTGCAAAAACTAAGATCCAAATTCCACAGTTTTTTACAGTATGATATGAACATAGTATGGAGCCAAAATTATGCCTAAGATTAAGCACAACAACACCATCAACATTTGAACCCATCTCTAAATGGGAAGATCTAATGTTCCTCCCATTCCCTCTTCACTCTTGAATTACTTCTGCTTCGAAACTGAACTACAGTGGAAATGCTCTGTTCTACCAGCGGGAGAACCACACTCCTTTCTTTGGTTCTAAACCAGCTCTGGACGCCAGGTAGGTCTGGAATGGACTGTAAGATATTAAACATCATAAAGTATAAAACAGTCTTTAAAAAAGTTGCTCCAAGTAAATCAGCTTAGAATTTAGTCTGTTTTTTAGAAGCTGTTACTAAAGCAGTGATTTTACTGCTGCTTACTGTTGTGGATTAGTGTATTAGTCTTTATACACTAATCAAGATCGGATCGGCATCTGTAATCAGATTGCATTAGGTGTAAAAATCCTTGATCGGGGACATTGCAGCTTTCAGGTTTACATTAGTTCATTAGATTCTGTATATGTACTTCACACTGATGTTGGTAAATTCACTGCTGTGCTTTCAAGCACATTATTTTCAAAGGGATGCAAAGCTCACACATGGAATTTTGCTGTGCGAGTCTAATGGCAGACGATGAGTCTTAAAAAGTCGGCCAGTGGGAGAGCGTCTGGGGTGCGTCTGGAAGTTCCCCCTCCAACATTCTGAACGCAAGTTGTATACCAGTCTATAAACCTATCGCGACCTGTCGAGGAAAGCTTTAGCATGAAAGCAGGTGCCAGCCTTAAGCTGGTCTTCCAGGTTTGCAGGTATCAGTATTGAAACGAGCTAAGAAAAGGTAGCCTTTGAAATTAAACCTGAAGGGCTGACATGCTGTTTCCACACTAGCCAGGACACATATGCAGACCCTCCCTGGCTACTGAGTGGCCTCCCACTTTTGCACCTGACCGGGAAGTACTGCGCATACAGACAGCAGCTTGCATGGTCATGAGTGGTCAAGCACAGTGTGAAAACAGCTTTAGTCTATGTCTAAGTCTGTTCCTCCAAGGCTGTTGGGAGACTATCCCTTTAATTTCATCAAAGTTGATTTCAAAACACAGCGCAATACGAAACAGGAGGCTGCTGGAACTTGAATCAGGGAGTTATTGCTAATGCCAAGGATTTCATGTCATAAAAAGGATTACAGCTTACAGCTGAGTGACATGTCTGTATCTCGGATATTCAACGATCTGTTGCAAATTCCCACAGGTTCCTGCAGATTTTTTAGGAGCACTTTCATGCTAAAGCAGAAAAGCTGAAGGATGTGACAGCTATGCTAGCTATTACCCTAACCTCATATGCTAGAAATAAGGTTTTGATATCCCGGTCATGGATTTGGAAAGACTGTTCTGGTAAAGCATTAGGAGTTTTATTTCAGTCAGGCCATGTGAGGGTAACTTACTTTTCTTTTAAAGGAGATCCTGTCGGAGTTACCGCCTCTGCCACCTGTGGATATGGAACACATGTCATCATGCTCAACAGGCATAGTAATAGGCAGTATTAAGAAATCATCTACTAGCAGGAACAGGCGTAACATTGCTATGAGTCCTGTATTGATCTGGAACACAGTCTTTCAGCTTTGCAGTTTGCAGTGGCCTAACAGCAGTCCAGTAAAATCCTGAGCTGTATGCTCTATTCACTATAATGTGCACATTTAGCGGCATTTTTTATGTGGTTATTATTATTATTTTAATCAAACCCACCCTACAACTCTTGCAAATGCACATGGGGGACTAAGCTTATCAGGCCGGTTACTTAATTGACACAGAACAGAAATTTAACACATCAGACGTTGTAATTTTGTAACCGTCCGCATTTTCAGATAGCGTCATCATTTTTAAATACTATGGTATACAGTATTACTATTATACCGCCCTCTACGCTACTCTAACTCTAGTCCCAATAATGTACAACCCTGTATATACATTCACACACACACAGTCTCGCACACCTGCACCATGTTGATGACATGGTAGGGCAGCCAGAAGAGGCCGAAGGTGATGACGATGGCCAGAATGAGTTTCTCGCTGCGGATCCGTCTCCGGAACTTTGTCTTGCGAATTTTGCGGAGGATGCACAAGTAGCTGCCCAAGATCAGTCCGTATGGCAGCAAGAACCCCAGAAACGTCTCCATACCATACTGCAGTACAACCTGAAGTACACATGAGAAAGAAAAACGTACAGGGTTATGACTAAAATAAAAAGTAAAGGCTGGGTTTCATATAGACACATCGATGCTTCTGTAATTTGTGTGTACATATATATATAGAGACATTACACATAATAAAGACATAATTTAAAATCTTTCAAAAGGCCCCATTCTGCATAAAAGTGCTTGGACCCCATGTATTGCCATGTACTGTTGCTTTAGCCAACTTACATATCCTGCGTGAGGGTGCTCGCAGCTACACACGAGACTTTTCATTCCAGTGACATTAGTCTCTTTAGTTCTCCGCTGAGTCAGTTCTCGGAAAACCAAAACAGGTACGGCCAGGGCTAGGGCCAGAAACCAAAGCACCAGCAGCACCCGTACCACTGTCCTCCGAGTGGTCAGTCCTCTGAGGTGCTGTGGCCACACCACCGCCACCAGCCTGTGCAGGCTCATTAGTGTGATCAGGAATATGGAGGCGTACATGTTGGCGCAGCAGAGGTAGAACATCACCTTGCACATAGCGAGGCCGAAAACCCAGCCTTGCTTGACCAGGTAGACTATGAAGAAGGGTGTTAGGGCTATAAGGGAGCCGTCAGCATAGGCCAGGTTGAGGATGAGGAGGGTGGTGATGGAGCGGCGGCGCGCCCGGGCCATGATGCTCCAGATGACGAAGAGGTTGCCGGGAACGCCCACGAGGAAAACGATGGTCAGGATCAGGGCCCCACCTATGGCTCCACCGTTGTTGCTCATGATGGTCTCGGATGAACTTACTGGAGATGTGGTGAAGATAGAATATTTGGGAAATTGGGTAAAGGATGTGAGGTGGCTGGGCGATACTGGAGAGATGGGGAGCATGACAGAGGACGACGTGGTGGCTGTGTTGTTCAATGCCATGATGATGATCTGAGAAAACAACATCAACAACAATCAGTGCTTATTGGGGACACACTTCATCTTGTTGGTCCCCTAAGCTCACATACACTACTACAAATTCCAGCCTAGAACCATTGGTCTTCACCATGCTATTTGTTGTGTATTGTATGGTATTCCTCAGCATTGTCAGCATAGCCATATTCATATAATAAGGACAAAAGTATTGGGCCAAAATCCAGAGGATTAAAAAATAGCTTATCCTGCTTTTGTTGGAGTAACTGTCCCTACTGTCCGGGGAAGAAGGCTTTCTACAAGAATTTGAAGCATTGCTGTGAGAATTTGACTGCATTCAGCAACAAGAGCATAAGTGAGGTCAGGATGTTGGATGATCACCATGCCACCCTATCCCTAACTCCCCAACTCATCCTAGAAGTACTGGATGGAGCACCAACCATCATTCCAGAGAACACAGTTCCACTGCTCCACAGATCAATGCTGAGTGGTTATATACCCCTCTAGTCCACACCTGGCATTAGGCATGATGCCAATAGGTTCATGTTTATCTGCTCCAGAGAGTCCTATTCTATTGGTTGTACTTCTCTAGAGGGACTAGACCAGCTGTGTATGTGTATTTGTACATCTGTGTCAGCAATGGGTGCAACTTCAAGTATCTGCAGTGCTTTCATTAGAAGGGATGTCCACAAACAGTGTTTACAGAGCCTTATACAAAAAGAATTACACCAAAGAACCCCATGCGAAGAACCAGGCAAAATATTTCTATTATATATATTACATCTTTAAAAGGCTTCATTAAGTGGTGATGGTTCTATATAGAACCATGACTCTTAGGGTTAAAGACAAGGTGAATATCTCCAAAACATCTACAGACAGTCTTTTTAGAATAGTCATATTTGTCATAGCAGGATTACACAACAGTTTCCTGCTGAGCTTCGTTGCTACATGGCTGGAACTCTGCAGACTTTAGTGTTCTCCCCACTGTGACACACCTGCTTTAGGTCAGGAAGGACTTAATGATTACCTGATGAGTTGGTTCAGGTCTCCTGAAGCAGAAAGAGTTTTAAAGCCTGTGGCGATGATGAACTTTATGATGTCGTTATGAAACATGTAGCCTAGAGCAATTCATAAGACGAAAACTATGTACTGGGACTGAAACCAAGATTTATGGGCCTTATATCTTCAGGGACGTGCTTCAGCATTTCAGCTATTTCGCATTTTATTTATTTTTATTTAAATACTTTCAAAACCTGTACCCAGATAGCATGCCCATGCAGGGCCTGTATGGTTAGCCAATCGCAGGACCTTTCCGGAGACGTAAGCACACAGCCTGGTTAGACTATTGATCTGCATGTTCCTGCAGCTACATTAACCACTGCTCAAACTGCTTACGTCCCGCCTACTCACCACCACTATTGGTCTACATCAAACATTGGTCAAACTGCTTACGTCCTGCCTACTCACCACCACTATTGGTCTACATGTATCTGCAGTTACATCAACCATTGATGAAACTGCTTACGTCCCACCTACTCACCACCACAGTTGGTCTACATGTACATGCACCTACATTAACCATAAGTCAAACTGTTTCCCACCACAGCTGATTGACCACAGCCTCAAAATGCTAATGTAAACACAAATGTAAATGAACACAAATCAGTTTGGTTTTACTTGATTTTTTTTTATGAAAATATACTAAAAAAAAACACATGTAAAACACATACACTGAAGCCCCCAGTGACAACATCCTAACCATGACGGACAGCTGTGTGTCTTCAGTGTCCTCTTTTTAGAAAACAAAAAAACAAAAAACAAAAGATAAGATCCAAGTGCAAGGATGAGAAGTATGAGACCAGCCAGTATTGCAGACACCTTCTAGCCAATTCCAATGGAAGCAGATAATCAATGTTATGTACTTCACCTGTCAGTGGTTTTAATGTTCTGGCAGATCAGAGGATGTGTTTTGTACTACTGTTGTCTGTCTGTGTGTTCCTGTGTATTATTCATTGTAAAGCATGAGGGTTATTATTGGGGCCAAATTATGATGTTATTAGTATGAGGTCAGTGCCATTGTCTTTGTTCGTTGGTGATGTGCAGTTTCTCTAATCTAACTGTCTGTACTGAACGCTTTAGAAATCTGGCCTTTCCTCAAGCCCCATAAGGGCCAAGGCCCACCGACCAGACAAGCGCGAACAAGCCACAAATGTTTGGCTGGTGTGCCACGGCTGTTGCTGTTGGTGTCCGGAAGTATTCGGTTGATTTAGTGTTTGTTCGTTTGTTGATGATGTTCGGACAATTGGCCTACAAGGCTTTTCCACACACAGCTGCGCACCCACTGAAACTCAGCTCACGCTTTCCTGGTTACCATAGCAACCAGCTCACTGATTCTGCTGTTTAGCTCATTGATTTGCTAATCGATAATGGAATCATTTTGGATGGAGAGGAGTTACGCATTGCCAAAAACAGGCAATATGTCAATGCTGAATGGTTCTTTACCTGGTTGAAGGGTTCTTTGTTATAGGGGGGGAGTTTTGCAGATGGTTCCATGTACGGCTTTTTACAAAACATCTCTGTTTAGCACTAAGAAGAGTTCCACAAGTCCAAGACCACAAGACCACTTTGTAGTACTAGGCAGAACTCAGAGTGTAGTTCAAAGTAATACAGATATGCTCAAATCGGATTGGCAGGCCTATATATATATATATATAGTGGATAACCCCTAGTTGTTTATTGTGCCAAGGCCATTTTTAGGAAGTGTGAAATACCCAGTTGGTCTATAATCTGCTAAAACCTTAAAACCCCTGCAGTGTTCCCAATGCCTTTGTTCTTTTTTATGTTAGTCAGACACCAGCAACGATGCCCGTGGAAACTTAATTATTGGCACTACAGGCAAACGCAGTCACCTGTAGTGCTTTCTGAAGAGAAGGCTAATTATAGAACACTGCTTTGCTGTGCAGCACACAGGAGCCTGTTTAAAATAACCTTGGCCTAATTACTCATCTGATAGGGGTCTTTACATAATTAAGAAAAAACAGATGTGACCATGAGGTGTTAGCTTAGCTTGATTTGACAGGGAAAGGAAGCAGACTCCTCTTTAATGGGGCCATTTGTAGTGTGAGAGAGACAGAGGAAGAGTGTTTGAGCGAGAGGCTGTACGAGATAAAAGATAAGCAGTCAGCATGGCACAGGAGCTGAAAAATGAGCAGATACACATACACATTCAAACACACCCACACACACACACTGATGCAGTGGTTAGTAAGTGTGTGGTCACAGAGCTGACTCAACAGAGGACATTTGTAGGAAGGAAATGTGGAGCAGGTCTGCAGTTACAGTGGTTTTGTAGAGTTGCACGCCAGCGGGTATAAACTGAATTTGGAGGGAGATTCGAGTCTATAGTTAAATTAATATAGAATAGATTTATGGCAAGATTTAAGAAAAAAAAAAAAAATCCACACTCTTATCAATGTGCTTTTTGTTGTAAGTTTTTGGTATGTATTTTTGCCTAAACCGGCACAGTACGCACATCACAGTTTGGGACATGCAGTCATACAGAGACAGATGTGAGCGAACATGATGTGGAACCAAATTCCACAAGCACAATCTCCACCTGCAAACCTTCAACTGCAAGCCAGTTAGCAAGTTAGCAACAATCCATGCTAAGCTTAGCTCAGGCTGATTGGCGTCCGACCATGGCGAGTTCAAATAATATACAGGAGCTAACAGACCCACCTCCAAAGAAACACCAGACAACTGTTATTGCCTTTTTTTAACAGCTTAAAGCAACATTATTATATTATACTAGAATTAGTATTTTTTGCTTTAGAGCTCCCTCTACAGTTAGGGAGTGTAATTCACTTTTTGCAGTACGCCATTGCAGTGAATGCAGATCTTGCTATGAGTTCCCCACATGGGCAACTGTATACATGCATTTCTGGACAAGTTGAGAGATACAGAATTGTCAACTGTGGACTAACTCAAAACAGTTGTATCAAAGGACTTTACACTGACATCACTTCACTGAGTGGTTCTGTGTCCCTCAGCTTGTCCAGAAATGCATGTATACAGTTGCTCATGGAGGGAACTCATAACAAGATTTGTTTTCGGAAAACGCAGCGTTACGCAGTTCTGGTGAGAGATCTTGTGCCGCTTCACCAAAGTTATATAGTACAGTGGCAGTGTTCCGGTCTGAATTAGCAAAGACAGAGTCGCCGTTCTTCCTTTAACACAACATTTCAAAAGCTGCTATTTTAAGGTACTTTTTAAGGTACTAATTGCTACATAATGCTGCATAATGTCTTTACCCTGGTAAATGTGAGTGTGTAAGCAAGTGAGTGAGCGTGTGAGTTGGTAGTACAACTGAACTGGGAGTAATGGGAGTAATAGGGAAGGAGGCACAAATGGGCTCTATGCACATTAGGTCTGAATGAAGAAAACCTTTAGACATTATACTAGCAGTCCAGCTCCTGATTTTTTCTGAGAACGCTTAGCTAGTTTGAAAACATATGGCTTGTTCAGCTTAACCCAGTCGTGTGCAGACCGAACGCCACCTTGCACAATCTGTTGTACGTCGGTTAGTTTGCCAACCTGCATCAGTGCCATCTGTGTATCACGATGATCTACACAGGTGTAATCTACCGAGTGCACGTGCTAAGGGACAGCTTGATAAAGCTAGAGCTTAATCCTCATTGGCTAGACAATTTACTGACACCTATGACCGTTGTTTCTTTTTAATTTAAAATGTAAATCTCTGATGTTTGGCCTATGTCTTACTTCTTTACTTCTTTGCCTTTGTGTTATTGTATTATTTTTTATTATTTAATTTGTAATGTATTAATATGTATTAATATGTATACATATGTATTAACATGTATACATATGTATAATGTATTAATATGTATATGTATTATTATTATTATTGCTATGAGAAAAAGGTAGGCCTCTCTTGGAACCCATCCTGTATGTATCAAAAACTTTACATACCCTATTCAAATCTGTAACCTTCTATTCATTATTATATATTTCACGTGAGAGAGCATTCACACACTGATCAGTAACATTACATAACATTAAAACCACCTCTTTGTTTCTACACTCCTTGCAGCTGGGTTCAGTTTTGTGGCTGAAGCTTGCCTAACCATTAATCTGACCACATTGACCCTAATCTCAGGCTGTAAAGGCTGTATGGCGCTTCACTTTTCCTCAACGATTAATGACAGACTGCTTTTGCATTATCTGTTAAATATCTGTTATACCGGCCTGTTAAACGGAAGTTGATCTGCCAATAACCCAGAAGACATGCGGGCACAGAGGCTACTGTTTTTGGCCACTAGCTGTATCCGAAACTGAGTCCTATTCGCTAAACAGTGCACTACTTTGGGGTACCATCACTCTGTAGTGGTGCCAAAATTTCAGTGCACTGTAACAATCCCACAATGCACCATAATATGTAGTGTGCAGACGGTGTACCCTTTTAGACATGGAATACCCGTAATCATCCATCATGTTGTTTGGCTTAAAGATCTGTGTGCAGCTTCTCTGAGGAAGGCCGACGTTCAGCCTGTTTATGTGACACACTCAGCAATGAGCTCACACACATAACGAGGTGTCCGCCACCTGGGCTGTTTCTGTTCCCTATAATAGTTCTCCGTATAGTGATCTGGATTTTAGTGAGTAGGGAACAGGACACAGATTCGTGTTACTGCACTAACATGCAAACACTGCTGTGGTTAATGTTGCTGGTAGAGAATAAGGCAAGAGTCTGCTAACTCACAACAAGAGATGCTATGGGTTAACCTTGCTATCAAACACTGGACTAGCCAAGACAAAGACTGACACCAGTCTTAATTTGGTAAAAACATGTATTTCTTTGCCTATAAATACTACCTAAAACAAATGTTAAAAAATGACTTGCTAGAATAGCATGGCCAGGCATTGTTTAACACATGCAGTACTGAGGTAACAGTGGTTGAAGTCACTCTAAATTACTGTCCCACCATTCTGTTTTGCAGGGATGTTTATTTTTGCTCTTACGTTGAATGACTAAACCACGAGATATGGATGCGGTTTGAGCAGGTTGAGAGACGTTTGGGGCGTGTATTTACAGAGATGAGCTCGGTGACAGGTTAAGACCAGTGTTAGCAATGCTAGCTTAGCACCTCCTGTTTTAAACTAAAGGAGCTAAATTCAGATATCAAATATGTCAGGCCTGATTGACAGCCCCTGAGATAAATAACAATAAGGCTAGAGTTATTTATTTTGTTCTTTAAAGCGTTTAAATACTTTAAAAAAAGGTCTAGGGCCCTTTTAGAGTATTTTTTTAACATTGTATAAATGTGTGCATAATTAGCTTATTAAAATATCATGATATCAACACCTGTGGAAAGAGGCATTTCCTATACATCAAGGTATCATTCTGTAGGAATTTTCTATTATTTTCTATTCTATCAGCTCATAACCCCTGTGAACTGAGGGCATTTGAAGAATTTGACAGTAGAGCTGCAGAGGATGCTAATGTTTAAGTTCTTAATAGAATTTCAGAATTCATCCTAAGGACCAAGAGCCCTTCGAGCTTCAAGTGTGGCTCGGCTTGACCCGCCATGTTTTAGGATCCACAGAGGACAAGCGTCCAGGCTTTTTTCTGTCCTGGCACCGAAGTGGTGTAACGAACTTCCCCTGGGTGTCCGAACAGCAGGAAGTCGCTCGCTGTCTTCAAACACAGACTGAAGACCCACCTCTTCCGAGAGTACTTGGGCGAAGTGTAGTGTTGAGTATTGTGGTCTCCATACTGACCTTTGTGTTTAGTAGTACATAGGCTTAAGAGGTATCTTCGGATCCTAGTCTAAGGGTATTTTCTGAGTAAACAGTGAATCACTTTTGTAAGTCGCTCTGGAGAAGAGTGTCTGCTAAATGCCTTTAATGTAAATGTAAATCACAATCACAAGTCTTTCACATCTGCTTTTATGCGGCAAAACACTTGTAAGTTCTGTTTCCTGGTTTCCTAGAATGCCTGCAATACCAAAATATTCCTTCCAGCAGACAGAAACACAGTAGAGTTTTAAAAAGGGGGTGGTGTGGTGCAACAGATAACACCACTACCTGCCAGTGAGCTACCACACCATGTGGGAGACTGGGGTTTGATTCCTGGTCTGGGTGGCTATGCTGCGCTACACCAATTAGAGTCCTTGGGCAAGACTCCTAACACTACATTGGCCCTCCTCTGTAATACAAGTAATCTTCGTAAGTTTCTTTACTGTTTTTCAGATTGGGGTGTAGGTTTCATGTCGTAGCATTACTGCGACCACGTGTAAGTACTGGTGAGGTTAATGTTGCTGCTACAGCTTAAGGCAAGAGTCTTCTCTTTTAATTTCCTTGTGAGTAAATAAAGCTAAAAGTTCTAATAATGGGCCAAATACTGTAACATGACATATCATTTACCCCAGCTGCAGTCGGTCTGCCAAGACATGTTTGGTATCTGACCTTTTGCTGGACCGCCTAGCGTGCCGGCCCAGACGAGGCAATTTCACTTACTGACTGGCTGATGGTCTAGACTATGTGCTGCCGAGACGAGATGTACTCTTAGGTAAGCTGAGTCTGAAATTCTTTGCTTTGTTAGGATCACTATCTCAGTGCTAGCAGTACTACCGTGGCATTAGAATTGTATTGCAGCATTCGCATCAATTCTGCGCCGACCACCAGGCCTCTCCAAGCAGCGCTACCGCGGTGTTAGCATCACTACCATGCAATTAGCATTGCTTCCGTGGCTTTAATATTCCTATTCCGTTGTTTGCGCCACTTCCGCGCCAGCCGCCGGCCTCGCCCAACATTGCTACTGCAGTGTTTTTAACGCTATTGCAGCGCATGCATCGCTTCTGTGCCTTTACTTTATGTGAAAATGACATTTATTATGCCTCTTTTATGTTTTATTATGAAACATAGCCAATGTCATGTTATGCCACAGCACCTTTTTAAAAATAAAGAGCATATATAGTGGTCCCAAACTTCCGATTTTTGTTCCCATTGTTGAAATGCCATTGAAGATACTATGCAGTCAATGGCGGCCCTGACAAATACTGACTTCAGCAAATAATGTGAGCTAACAGGCTAACAGGATTTTCCAGTGAAACTTTCCACTGACAAAGCTTTAAGCTGTAGTGTTCAGACTTCATGTAACATTTGACCAAGTCTGATTTTCACAGTAGGACTGTAGTCACACTTTGCTGACATATCTGCATATTATACTGTAATTAGAGCATAAATATGCTAATATACTACCTAGAGTGGGGCTAGTGAAACTTGGCTTACATCTGCTTACATCTCTGAGCTTAGATGTCAATGTGTAATGTTCGTTAATACAATAACCTCTGATTTATATATTTCACACCAGCGCTGCACTTTTTATTTACTACAACATGAACAGCACTGAAAATTTGTATTGACTGACTTTAGCAAATAAAGTCATAACTGACTTTAGCTAACAGGCTAACAGGCCTTTCCAGGGATATTCAGTGATAGACAGAATAAGGATTAGATATTTATTGAAGCAGGCACTAAAAGTACTGTCCAAATCTTTGGCAATCAGAGATCATGACTTCTATTTATTAAATCTGATTATCTTGGTAGTAAGTGTTTATTGGGGACTTAGACAGAGTCTCGGTTTTCAAATCTAGGCTGAAACCCCATCTGTTCAGTTTAGTTTTTGGTAATTAATGTTTCCCCTTAGATAAAGGTTGCAGATCCAGGCGTTCATGGACACAGGGAATTGTAGTATACTGAGGAGCTGTCGTCTCACTGCTTGCACGCGATCACTCAGGTTTGTGTACGGTGGAGCAGATGGACGCCAGTGTTTCGGGGTGCTTCCATGTCTGTGTTACCTTCTGGCTTTCTCCTTTTAATTAGGTTGTCATAGTCAGACCTGCCGGAGTCGTCAGACACACTCTGATACTGCTCAACATTCTCTGCTCTTTACAAATCCATTCAGAACCTGCTGGTAGACTGACCGCTGAGGTCTCCTCTACTTGAATCAGACCATCAGACCAGCTGCCACCTACCATTTCGACCACCAGGCTCCCCCACCACCCATGCCAGACCAGCTGCACACCTCCTACCACTGCTACCTGCCTAATGACCATGTTAAAACCTGAATGGACTCTTAACTATGTTGCTCACCTGAGCAGTACAACAGTGTAGATGGTTTGGTGACTTTTATCCATAATTTATCAATAGTTCTGATCAGAGGAGGACGGGTCGGGTCCCCTTTGTGAGTCTTTGTTCCTCCCAAGGTTTCTTCTTCCAGGGAGTTTTTCCTGGCCATAATCGCCTTTGGCTGCTCACTGGGGTCTTAAGTTTTCATGTCCTTTTATGTTGTTGATTTCTTGTCTTTTTACTAATTACTGACACCAGTTGTTTATGTAGCATTTCACCACTACAGCAGCTGCTCTTTATTTTACCTACAAGATGACCAAATGAAGACGTGATGGGAAAGCCAAAGAAACGGCTCCCCTCTATGAATCTGCTTATTCAGCAGGGTGTATTAGCTTTGATGTTAATTTCCAGTCAGTAGATGAGACTAACCAGACATTTCTGTGATGTTTTTTATGTATCTCACAGGGGAGAGTGACCTCAGAAGTCCTGACCATGAATCACAGCCTTACAGACTTTAGTGTCCAAATTGGAAACAGAAGATTTTAAAGGGCCCATATTCTTGCATTCTGTTTCTCTAGCCCTTGAAGTCCTTAACAGCTAGTAACGTAAGCAAGTGGCAACAGAAACATCTACAGCTGTTTTGATGGAAATACTGTACCTAAAGCAGCCACCATTCATTGAAATATGGTTAAACAAGTGAAGTGTATAAGTATGTTTGTAGAATCCATGAGGTGGGAAGCTTCAGCCAATAATGGTTCTATAACAGTAGTGGAACACATTTAGGTGCAATGTAGATCCAATGTGAAGTTTTTCACCAATGTGAACAATTACCAGGCAAAGAACCATTGAGGTATCTTTGAGGTTGAAGTTGTTGTGGTTTTTAACAGAACCCTTGCCTTTAATGAAGAACCACAAGGAACCCCTTATTTTAAGGGTAAGGCATTAACTGAGACATGAGGGAAATCAGTATTACAATGTTCCTGGTAACACCAACGTTTAGGTGTTACTTGCTGTTCTGTCTGATATTGTGTAGCCAAACATACTAATTGAAATACTAAATTATATACTAAATATATATATATATATATATATATATATATATATATATATATATATATATATATATATTTAAATCTGGTAGTTGTTATTAACACGGTATCATACTTTCATATATATATATATATATATAAAGGTGAAATGGAGATGGGACATATACATTATATTATATGTGCAAAAGTATTGGGACACCTGCTCACTCAATCTTTCTTCTGAAATCAAGGGTATTTAAAAGAGTTTATCTTGCTTTTGTTGGAGTAGATGTTTACAGCAACTCTATACTGTCCAGGGAAGACTTTCTACTTGCATTGCTGTGAGGATTTGACTGCACTCAGTGACAAAAGCGTTAGTGAGGTCAGTAACTAGTGGCCCCAACTCACCCCCTAACTCACACTCTGTCTTTCTCTCTCTCTCTCTCTGTATATATATATATATATATATATATATAGAGAGAGAGAGAGAGAATGTTGTCAATCTATTGCAAAGTTTAAGTGCGTTAATCACAACAATATTCAATGTGATTAATTAATTCTGATTAATCACAAGTTGAAATGCTAGCTAGTGCCTAATAAACTGTCTAGAGGCCTTTGTCGTTTTTTCTTATGATATCTAGGTGTAGTTTTGAGAACTTTAGTCTCAAACACACGAAAGCTTTGTCACAGAAGCATTAATAGAGAAAAAACTTTAACAAGGTTTAAAGAGATAAATGGACAATCAGTCAGTTGGCTGGATGAAGCTAAGAGCTAAGAGAGGAGCAGCTGTGTGTGTGTGTGTGTGTGTGTGTGCGAGAGAGAGAGAGAGAGAGAGAGAGAGAGAGAGAGGTGAGGGAGGGGTAAGAGAATGAGACTTAGTGAGCTCAACAGTAGTGACGATGTGTTTATATCGCTAAAGAAAACACTAATACGTCACTGGGCCCTGTGAAGAGAGAGACCTACGGGAGGAAGATGGGGCCAAACTTTGTGAGAGGATTAATCTGTGTTACACACGATACACTAACAATATCCTCTCAATAGAACCCTAAATGTTTCTAAATGGCACCAAACAGGGTTCCAGGTCATACATATATCTTTTTAATCAAATGTAGGATATTAGCATTTTGAAAAAAATTTATTCATAGCAAAAACTATTGATTTAAATGTTATCAAATGAAACTAAAGTGCTGTAAAATTTGAGATCTTGTGATTCACTGAATCAATTAGCAAAACTGTCATCAAATCAGTGTGAGCTCAGAGTGAGATTCATGCTTGTGTCACGATGGGAATACGTTTTCCTGGCTGTGCTCCCCTCCCTGATGGCGAGACCAGACTTGAACAGAGATGAGCGAACAGGCCCTTCTTGTTCTTTTGCTCTCTCTGCTGAGAAATCTTGTACGTTATGTTTCCCTTTCTTTCCAAAAGCAGACATGTTGCATCAGGAGTGGGGTAGGTAATGTGGACCAACAGTAGGATTTGCTTTTTGACATTCCTTGGCCATTCCAGCTTGGCCAGATGTGTGCATTCCACAGTCAAATCCAGGCCTGGGTTCGATACGTGTGTAAATACAGTATGTGGTTGACAGCGTGAGCACACCCTTTGACGATCACACCCTCTACAAAAACAGTAAAACAAAAAAAAAAAAGAGTGGTAATGGGTGTTTATGAGGATGTAACAATAATCTCCATAAACCCCTGGGGTGTATCACCATTAGTATGTGCGTGGTGGAGAATGGGCGGACTGACACTTCCTTAGTAACCAGAGTAAACAAACATTAAAAAGCTCGTTCTTGACTTGAACAACAGATTTAAGCTGTAACTACAAAGTCGTTATTACTGCAGGGATGTCAGGGATGCTATTTCTGCCAACACATGCAGTGCATAGTACGACAAGTCAGGACGCTTCAACAAAAGACTGGTTTTACCATCACCACACTCTCCGCCAAAAGTTTCTAAGCAACACTAGCTTTGTTAAAGGTGCTAAAGAATGAATTTGAGTGTTTTAGGTCATTTATAAGTATAAACGTGAAGTATGTGACTTTAGTTTGGGCGAAAAAAACTCAGACACAAGACTACAAGCCTATTTACAACCGTGTTATTTTATCTTAGGCAAGAGGCAAGGAACTGATTTTGCTTTTATTAAAAAAAAAAATATATATATATATGTATAAATCTGCTGTTATTGGCTGGATTACAGCAATACGACCAGCTCGCATGAGACAAATATTATATTACAGTTGTAACACTGTAAAAAAACAAACAAAAAAAAACACTTATCCTTACTGTCCACTTGTTGTGTCCTCTCAGCGCAATGTCCCATCTAACCTGTCCATGTTGGGCCTGTATGGGTAGCCCAAATGAGAACCAGAAAGTTTGGAGTGTGGAGTTGGCCTGCTTTACGTTATGTTTTTTAAAACATCTTACTGCTTCTGGATTTGCTTTGGCTTAAATTCTACCTCCATCTGCATTTTACTACAGCTGTTAAATCTTAGGTCTACATGATTCATCCACCCTCCTAGTTTAGGAGTGTTGAAAGAATTCAAGCTTGCTCAATGTGCAAAACATAAAGGCAATTGCCTTAGCTGCACAAAACCACCTGTGGTGTAGAGCGGTGTCTCACCCTGAACCGATTTGATGCTAATGCTTCCAACCATGTCATTTACAATAATTACATGGCTTTCAATACTTGGAATGATTCCTCCAAAATAAGGTTCTCCCCCTGCATATGGCCACGGACCAAGAATTCTAACTTCTCAAATACACCTATCTAATCTCTAGTCTGCTGCATCATTTTGACAGATACGAAGAGAACATTTCATTTATAATAGAAGTCAATGGGCAGATGCTTAAATCAGCGGGGCTCCTGATCTTGTAGTAAGCACAGGGAAATTACTGCCAGCGTTAATCGAACATATGCTAAAGATGCAGCAGATAACAGTCAGGTTTAAAAAACAATGATGAATTAAAACTTCATTACTTTATAATTCCTGTAAAACTACACTGTTAAAAAGGGTTCTTTAAGGGTTCTTCAGTAAAGACAATGGTTCTATATGTATAAATATAAGCATGCCAACTCGAAAAACCTGTTAAATGCTTAGAGGGTTCTTCAGATTGGTGGAAGATTGGTGGAAAACCTGTTGTAGGTGGTTCAATGTAAAATTAAACAGGGTTCCACACGTTCCATGAGACTAAGAACCCTCTCAGGTGTGAATGAATCTGTACCTCAGACAAAATGAATAATGAGAATTTGTGTGTGTGATTTCAGTCCTCACCTGGTTTGGAGAGAGAAGAGCTGGATAACAGCAGGAAGAGCACTAGAAACTTCACATGGGAGGATTCACACAGACAGTGATGGTCACGTTAGGTGTTTCACTTCTTCTACTTCTTCTACTTGGTGAAAATAGGTGGTTTCCCGTTTCCTGGGTCTTCTCATTCCTACTCCCTCAGACAAGTCCTTTACCGTCTATATTCCGTCATGTCTGGATCTCCTCCTTCCTTCTCTTCCCTCCACACTCCACACTTTCTCCCCTGCTCTGGCTGCAGCTTCAGGCTCCAGAAGAGCATAGGTGGGGTTTCTCTTTCCGCCACTCCACTTCTTCCTTTCTCCTTATCTGCCCTTATCTCTTACCTTTACATGTTATCTGCACTCGAGCGTGCCTCCACTTGCTGTCTTTACGCTGAGGAACCTTATAGTAAAGGTTACGCACATACACACATCCAATGCCCTCATTAATTACACATACACACACACACACACACACACACACACACACACACACACACAAATGAATCACCCGCATCTGAGTTCACGTCCTCCTAAATTTCCCAATCGACATCCTGTGACTTGATCAAATAGTAGGAAAATGTTTAACAGGGGACTCTATTAATCCAAGGCATGTCTATTGAATATAGCAGAATGTATCAAAGAACAGCACTCACAGATATGTGAGCAATGTGATACACTATCTGGACTAAAGTATTGGGACACCAGCTTATTTATTGTTTCTTTGGAAATAGAAGGTATTAAAAAAAGGAGTCTCCACTGTCCATGGACGGAACATGGCTGTTGCTGAGGATTTTAATTGCATTGGGCGACAAGAGTGTTTTTATGAGGTCAGGGTGTTGGATCATCACCACCTCACCTCAACCCCAACTCATCCCAAAGGTACTGGATGGAGCACCATCTGTCATTTCAGAGAAGTTTCAGTTCCACTGCTCCACAGCTCAATGCTGGGAGGCTTCATGCCCCAATAGGTTCATGTTTATCTGCTCTGGACAGTCCTAGTCGTTTGGCAGTACTTCTCTACAGGAACCAGACAAATTGTGTTAGCAATGGATGCAGCTTAAAGTAGCCGAATGTATTCATTAGAAGGGCCGTCCACAAACATTTGGACATATAGTGTTGGGGCAGTATATTTAAATCAGGGTAATCTTAATGGAAACACAACCTGTGGACCTGTGTAAGTTTAAAAAAAAATACCTTTATGGTCACAGTTATGGCCTTTATGGTCACAGGCTTGCTAAATGTTGAAGTAACTGATTACACAGTGTCTTCTCTGCAGTTTCCCAGTTTGGTCAACAGTACATATTGAGTTGAGCCTCAAAAAAAGCTGCAGCTGAAACTGACTAAATAGTTTTTCCAAGACCTTTAGTCTGTACCGCCCCCCTCCATTTCTTTATCGCTGATTTTAATCTTGTAAAGGAAAAGGAGTTGCCTAAAAATGGTTATGCCGTGGTCTTCACAGTCTCCCAATCAAAACATGATTGAAAATCTGTGGTTAGACCTCAAATGGGCTGTACATGCAAGACTGCCCCCCCCCCAAACAAGAGTTAAATGACTTAGCTGCTGGAAATGATTACAAGCTGTAATACTAGCCAAAAGCAGGTATTCTATGTACTCATATATAATATATATATATATATATATATATATATATATATTTATGAATATATATGATAACATATTATTATTATTATTATTATTATTAATATTATTATTGTTGTTGTTGTTGTTGTTGTACAATAACAATAATGTAAATAACAACTGCCAGATTTGATTAAGGATATACATAACTATATTAAGTGTAAAAAACATTTGACTATAGCAAAGATTTAATGGTCAAGCAACCTTTATTTATTAATATTTGAGATTAAATTTCAGTGACGGTCTGCCTACACAGTGGCATGGAAAAGTTTGGTCTGTGACTGTGAAACACCCATTATTAGCGCAGTGTACAGAGCAGCTGCAGGGTTCAAAGGATGAGGAAAACTAGACACATACAAAAAGGCAGCTGATCATATTGATCATTTTGCGATATTCTGTAATATAGAACAGCAGGGATATGTTGCGTTGCCCATTACAATGTCTCCATCTACTGGTAAATGCCATATGTCTCCCCATCATCCTACTACATCATTCTACTTACTTAAGTTTGGGTTAAAGGAAGAGTTTTCATTGAATTTACTATTTATTTGAGGATTTACCAGATTTAAATGAACATACTATCATTTTAACAGATACTTATATATCTAGAGGAAACTTTTCTGTGCCCTCCAGAGTGAGATTTTGACCCTGCCTTGTCTGTATTACTGTATACAGTAATAAATGTAGTGAGTAACACTGTTACAGATCTTAACTGCATATCATATGGCATATATATGAGGAATGTGCTATTATAATAATAATAATTATTATTATTATTTTTATTATTATTATTATTAGTAGTAGTAGTAGTAGTAGTAGTAGTATTATATCACATGTGCAAATTACATTGTTACGTATTCAGGTATTATCTGTATACCATATGGCATATATATGAGAAACGTGCTATTATTATTATTATTATTATTAGTAGTAGTAGTAGTAGTAGTAAAACATATTACTACGTGTACAGGTATTATCTGTATACCATATGGCATATATATGAGAAACGTGCTATTATTATTATTATTATTATTATTATTAGTAGTAGTAGTAGTAGTAGCAGTAGTAGTAGTAGTAGCAGTAGTAGTAGTAGTAGTAGTAGTAGTACATCACGTGTGTAAAACATATTGCTAGGTGTACAGGTATTATCTGTATACCATATGGCGTATATATATGAGGAACGTGCTATTATTATTATTATTATTATTATTAGCAGTAGTAGTAGTAGTATTATTAGTATTATTATTATTATTATTAGCAGTAGTAGTAGTAGTATTATTAGTATTATTATTATTATTATTATTAGCAGTAGTAGTAGTAGTATTATTAGTATTATTATTATTATTATTAGCAGTAGTAGTAGTAGTATTATTAGTATTATTATTATTATTATTATTAGCAGTAGTAGTAGTAGTAAAACATATTGCTGGGTGTACAGGTATTAACTGTATACCATATGGCGTATATATGAGAAACGTGCTATTATTATTATTATTATTATTATTATTATTATTAGCAGTAGTAGTAGTAGTAAAACATATTGCTAGGTGTACAGGTATTAACTGTATACCATATGACGTATATATGAAGAATGTGCTATTTCACAGCCTTTTCTCATCCAGATTAATAAAGACATATTAAAGGCTTTTTGTATAAATGACATATTAAACAATTAATCTTTCCCCACAAACCTCCTGTAAAATGTATTTAAATGAAATGAAGTGAACTGAGCTGAAATGGGGAGAGTCGCTCCCTCAGCGCCTTTACTGTGGAGTGCGCTGCCGCTCAGCGCTCCCCTGCGGCTGGCTTCATACATGGGTGGCTAGCTGAGTTAGCCAGGAGTCTAGAGACCAACATCAGGTAACCCTATTCACTAAAACTGCTCATTTACGACACGACTATAATATTAGATACCGTGTTTATTCATAACGCGAGCGTTGGTCAGATGTGTCCTGCTGGCGAGTCAAACCTGGATTATCAAGCGAACTCTCCGGTGTCGGCGTGGCTGCTTGTAGTCGTAGCCTAGCTTAGCTTAGCTTAGCTTAGCCTAGCCTAGCCTAGCCTAGCCTAGCTTTAGCTTTTGCGGCTCTGGTTCGTTTGACAGCTCAGTTATTCGGACTGACAGTGGTGTCACTATGTGTCTGGATCTGTTAACATACCCAGAGTCTTACCTTTTCTAATATTTCACCCAGTTTAGGGTTAAAAAGCTCAGCTGAGGACGATAACACACTAAGCTAAGCTAAGATAAGCTAACTATCGTCGTTACTCGCCTGAACCGTATATATTTTTCGTGTTTACACCTTCTACAAGCTTCCCTGCTTTCCCTAATCAGTCCTATTAGTGTCATATTGAAGTAAATGAGGGATAAAACACACAAAGTAGCACCAAATTCAGAGTGTCTGCATGAAACCTTCCCCTTATAATGACAGCTGACACCAGCAGCATCCCCCATTCTCAGACATGAGACCCTCTTAATCAGTGATCTACTGGTGTTGGACATTTATCTTGTTTTCAGTGTATCTGAAGAGCCCATTTAGTGGAGTCCTGCCTTCAGAAGAACCCCTGGCTGCTTTTAGTGCCTGCCAATGGAGCTGGCACACAGTCTGCTGCTCAATGAAGATGCCCTGGCCCAGATCACAGAGGCCAAGAGGCCAGTCTTCATCTTCGAGTGGCTTCGGTTCCTCAACAAGGTTCTAACAGCAGCCAATAAGGTAGGATTGTACTGTATCTGTATCTTACTTTCATCATTAATGTAACTCAGAAGGGATGGTTAGATATTCACTGATCTGCCATAACCGTCACACCACTGACGGGTGAAGTGAAAAACGATCATCATCATCATCATCATCATCATCTTCATCTACAGTGGCATCATCTGTCAAGGGTTGGGATCTACATTTTAGGTAGCAAGTAAACAGTCAGTTCTTGAAGGATGGAGGTGTTAAATGCAGGAAAAATGCATAATGACTAGCATAAGAATCTCAGCCACCTTACCAAGAACCAAAAACAAGAGTCAGAGCATCTGCAAAGCATCAGGCAGGTCTTGTTGGGTGTTACCGCTATGCTGTGGACAGTACCTACCAAAAGGGGTTCAAGAAAGGACAACCAGTGAACTGGCGACAGGGTCATGGACACCTAAGGCTCATTGATGCAATCCAAGGAGACCCTCACCTCGGCGCCAGATACCACAGGACACTTTTAAAGGTCCCTTGGAGTCCATGCCTCGAATGGTCTGATCTGTTTAAGGGGGCCACAACTTAATATTAGGCAGGTGGTGTTATTGTTATGGCTGAGGGGTGTATACCAATGTTTACGCCCACCCTGAACGACTAGCATATTTAGAAACAGATTTGATGACTCCTATGTTGGCATCTAAATAAAGTTGCAGCTGAAAATGAAGTGTATTTTTGGTCACCAAAAAAAACTCTCCTTGAACAGGTTGATGTGAAGGAGAAGCAGAAGAAGTTGGTGGAACAGCTCACTGGCTTGATAAGCAGCAACCCTGGACCCCCTACGAGGAAGCTACTGGCTAAGAATCTCGCTACGCTCTATAGCATCGGCGACACTTTTACCGTCTTCCAGACGCTGGACAAGTGCAATGATATCATCAAGAACAAGGACGACACTCCAGCCTATCTACCCACCAAGCTGTGAGTTCGCAACTTAGACCTTCCTGTTCAGACAACAGCATATATCTGCAATATCCAGTCATTGCTCTTGCCTCACTTCTCAAATACTGCGGGTGTTGTGCTGTAGTTTGCCGCTTCTTTCCGGTTGCTTGTGCGTACATGGACAGTTGCAATCTTATTGCAATAATAGAGCCGAAAGTGTCAAATGTCAGTTTATTAGTAGCTTTTCCCTTTTTCGTTCAGCAGAACAGGATGATATGTAATCCTTAGTAATTGAAAAGAGGTAAGAGAATACAAGCATTATGTAGGGATGCGTTATACCAGGCCCAAAGTGTCCCAAGAGAACATCCTCCACACTGTTACACCACCTCCACACTGTTACACCACCTCCACCAGCCTGGACATGCAGGTTGAGTCCATAGGTTTAGGTTGTTGGTCCCAAATTCTGACACCACCATCTGGGTGCCTCAGCAGAAATCAATTGATTTGTCAGACCAGGCTACATTTATCCAGTCTTCTGCTGCTCTGGTGAGCCTGTGCCCACTGCATCCTCAGCTTTCTGTTCTTGGCTGACAGTAGTGGGAGTGCAATTGATTGAGAAAGGATGCGATATGTGATGGGAGTTTTTAATAAATTGCAATCGATTCTCTGTTTTACTGAGAAAAGAAAACAAGCGTTCACCCCACAGGAACCTTAATGGCAAACTGTTTAGTATCTAGCCCATTAACAAGCAGATATGTCATGTTGATGGAATTGCACTTTTAAACATTAATTACTACCATTGCCAATTTCCCCTAAACCCATTATTTCTGTTCATTTTCTTCGGTTCTTTTGGTAGTGCTGCTGTGGCTTGTGTTGGGGCTTTCTACGAGCGAATGGGCCGGATGCTGGGCAGCTCTTTCCCAGAAACCATCAACAACCTTCTGAAAGCCCTGAAGAACGCAGAGGTAAAGTGAGCTTACAAAATCTGACATCATCTACTCCTCAACTTTCTATAATCTTTTTTTTTTTTTATATATATATATATTTGATGATGAACTTCAGCCTGTTCTTTGCACCTGCTTCTGCTAATGAGATCAGTCAGGTGTGTTTGAGAAGGCAGGCTTCTCAGATTGGCCCCAGAGGACTGGATTTGAAAGGGACAGTTACGGCAGCTTTTTTGGCATAGAATAGATCAGGGGTGGGCAATTCTGGTCCTGGAGGGCCAGATTCCTGCCTAGTTTTTTGCCTTTCCTGCTCAAGCCCATCTGAACTCACCTGCTAATTGGCAGCTTTGGTAGGTTTGTTAAAGCAGGTAAATCAGCAAACTGTGATTGACTCCGGGTCCTGTTGCCCAGATAAAGGCATAGGTGTCAATTTGTACCACTGGTAATCATTAACATACATAATCATTCTACTAATACAAATAGTGTTTATGCAGCGTTCCTGAATCTGGTGGAAAGTTTTTGGGATGGTCCATTTTACTCGTAACTTACTCATAATTTTCTGAGGTTTTTAAGTTTTTGAGGGCAAAAATTCTCAAAGTTACAATCTTGACATTACAAGATAGAAATTAGTAGATATGTTGCATCTTGCGGGTCTTGTGGAAAAGATGAACTGCCACACAGACATCATTCGCCTGTATATATATCCTGTACATCAGGAGCTCAAAGTAGTAAATAGCCCATTCCTACGAAGTGACCTCTGACTGAAACTTATAGTGAGTCTCAGTTGAAGCTCTCAGTTGAAGGAACAGGTGTCATTTATTTTGCATGTATTTGTTTATTTTTTGCCATCCTAGCTCTTTTATTGACTGTACATTTAATTACATTGATGACCATCTCATACTACAAACATACTTAGTAATGCTTAAGTCACTAATCCCTCCTGAGCTCGATTAGAGGGCTAAAGATTACCATACCATATCACCCACGCCATCAATAGCTTCTGATGGTGCTCCTGACCTTAAAAGCCAACTCTTTAGAGTGAAAAAAATCTGGTCTGGGGTCTGCCACATGTTATTCATGTAAAATTAGACCATGCTTTTGTTCTTGCTGTTGTATCACTGCAACCTCTAAGGGTTAAATATCTAGAATCCTGTCTGAACTCAAAAGTCTGTTTATCCTGAAGGATTAACTTTCCTTTTTTTCATGGTGCTGTTTTAGTCTCAGGGGCGTAGTGAGATCCTCCTCAGCCTGCAGAAAGTTCTCAGCGGCCTGGGCGGCGCAGCAGCGTCCTGCCACAGAGACATCTACAAAAACGCCCGCTCGCTCCTCACTGACAGGTCGATGGCCGTGCGCTGTGCTGTGGCTAAGGTCAGTTACAGCTTTATGATGATGACGCATCAGTTCTGAACATCATGCTCATACAAGCTTTATATGTGTGTTTTATTATACTGGGATGAAAAGCTGAACGTTCTCCAACACATTGGTTTGAGTGCACAAATACGGCTTCCTCCGAGACAGGCATTAAAGTAATTCATGAAATGTTTATGGCCATTTCTTCTCAGGTTATTTGTGTCCAGTGTTGGTCACTTGCTCACTCAATTGCCAGCCAGTTTTCCAACAGCTTTGTTCAAAACCTTAGAACTGAGTGTCTCTTACAGTGTTTGCTGGAGCTGCAGAATGAAGCTGTGTTCATGTGGACCACAGAGCTGGAGAATGTGGCCACGCTGTGTTTCAAAGCTCTCGAAGGCTCTACGTACGGCGTGCGCGTGGCCGTGTCCAAGCTGCTGGGAACAGTAATGGCTACCGCACTCATGCCCAAACAGGCTGCAGGTGACGATCCAGTATCTGTAATATTTGAACTAAATCCTATGCTTGTCTTTGTTAGGTGCTGATGGTTTAATGCATATTTATAATTTCTATATTATAATAATGTCTTTGGATGTTTTTTGCACTTGACCCCCAGGGAATCCCTAATGCTATCTTAAAGGAATAGTTCAGGGAAAAATCAGCTGAGCCTGATTGATCACTTACCCTAGATACAGTTGATCAGCCAAGGCGTGTTTAGTATTTAATATGTGCTTAGGGTGTGTTGATACTGGTAATTTGGTTCCCTTGGTCTGGACCAAGCAATAACTTAGTCCTGGGTTGCTTTGCGTTCTTATTGACACATAAAAAGCAAAAAAGTGACGTACGACACACGTATGACACAATGCTGCAAGTAGAGGTCTGCAAAGGGCTGGTTTGTCTGTGAGCCCTGCGTGATCCACATAGTAACTAGTGGGAAATAAAAAATAAAAAAATGTCTTATTAAACGTGTCGTCTTGACATCAATATCAAACCATGATTTTAATAATATACACATTTTAATTTGATCAATGAAGGTATACTTTAAATCTGTAACGATGTTCCTGTGGCTGCACGTTGACGTAGTGATTGTTGTGTGTCAGTCATGCGTCAGAATGTGAAACGAGCCACATTGGAGGAGGTGCTGGAGCTGATGGCCACGGGTTTCCTGCGTGGGGGCTCCAGCTTCCTGAAGAGCGGCGGAGAGATGCTGAAAGGAGGCGGCTCGGTCAGCAGGGAAGTTCGAGTGGGGGTCACTCAGGTGAGACGGTAGATGTTTCGATTTGACTGAAATGCCAGAATCATGTTTGATGTATTATTTGAACTCCAGATAAACAGAATATTTGGGTGATGCTGGACTGATGCACTAAAATACCTGCATTTTATTCATTTTACTACATTGTATATATCACTATCACTGTATATAACATTGTGTATATTATCATGTTATATAGTATATCAATGCATATAATATATTGTCGTATATAATGTCATACTTCTCTGTAATGCTTTTAAAGTGTTAAAACGTTAAAACGTGAACATGTACTTCTCTTCCCCGGCAGGCATATGTGGTGTTTGTGACCACGCTGGGCGGTCAGTGGCTGGAGAGAAACTTTGCCACCTTCCTGTCGCACGTGCTGGAGCTGGTGGCTCACCCGCGGGCCACGCAGACGCACGTGGAGGCAGTGTACTCGCGCCGTTGCGTCTCCTTCGCCCTGCGCGCCACGCTGGGCGGCCTTCTGGGAGAGAAGGCCCAGATCGCCGCCGCCAAGGAGATCTGCCAGGCCATCAGCAAGCAGATGAGGGCAGTGGGTAAGGAGGAAAATAGGGGGGAAATATCCGGTTTCAGAGCATTACAGAGTAAGTACTGTAGGTTTTCAGTTTGTTTGCTTGTGTTTCTCTTTATGGCTTTTGATTTAAACTGGGTTGAGGTGCGGTGCTGCTTTCTATCTTTCATTTAGTTTTATTCTTTTTATCTCTCAAATTCATCTGTCCTGACTTTCCAGTGGCTTGTCTTGTGCTGTCACTAATAGGCGAGCCGTTTTGCCATAGATTACAGTTCATTTCATTGTTTTGAGGCCCAATCTGGGCTGTCTGAGCTCTGATCCAGAATTGCCTTGGCTGTGCCACATGCATCGTACTGTATTGTTAGTTGGAGTTAAAGCTGCGAGAGGATGTTGGCTAAAAGCTTACTGAGATTGGCCTTCAAAATACATCTTCTGAGTGAGAGAATTGTTATCTAGTTACAGAAGATAGATAACTATTCATGATATGAAGTTGTGGGAACTTCTGAGCAGTGTCACTAATTTTCAAGCTTTGCTTAAATGCTATCGGTTGGCTAGCCATTGGAAGCCCATGCAAAGAATCAGAGATTGATTGTTTTCTCATCTTTTTCTACTTCTGGCAGCAGTATGATATGACTTAAGGTCTCAGAATATATACCTTAAAATAAGTATATACCCTAAAATCTGATTTACTACTTATGGACAATAATTATTTCAAAAATGATCTATTTCCTATTTCATATATTATTATTTTTGACATATTAGATCAGTGAGTCAGTTTTTTTTATGCTTGCAGTCCTTTATTAGGTTGTTAGGGTTATGGCTTGTT
Organism: Salminus brasiliensis; assembly: GCF_030463535.1. Classification (NCBI taxonomy): domain Eukaryota; kingdom Metazoa; phylum Chordata; class Actinopteri; order Characiformes; family Bryconidae; genus Salminus; species Salminus brasiliensis. The sequence continues at coordinate 17,701,888 of NC_132901.1, read as the reverse complement.
TTGTCATCATTAGGAAAGGCCAGGTAATGCAAATTCTAAATTCCCTGACTTCTCTAAGCAGCTGTTTAGCACACTAATTTCAATAATTGATGCTCACAAAGCAGGAGAAGGCTATAAGAAGATAAGTGTTTTAAGATAAGAGTTTTGAGGTCACTGTTACCTCGGATCATAATGTAATTAAGAAAAGGTGGAGATGAGGTCTGGAAGACCAAGAAAGCTCCTCTTAGAGAGCTGCTTGTAAAATTGCTAGAAAAACAAATCAGATTCCCTGTTTGAATGCAAAGGACCTTCAGGAGGATTTAGCAAAATCTGGAATAGTGGTCTTAAATCTCTTGTGGTGCACTCTGGTACTGCCACCTGAGACCAATAACGATCTTCCTTTGAATGGAAATGTATTGTAGTGGCTTACTCCGAGAAGGGCTGGCATTAATAGCATGCTGTTGAAGTGTAGTTTAGACGGTTAGCAGTACAGGTAATATTGAAGTATTGAATTTCCGCACTCAGCCCTGCTCAGTTTCTCCTGTGGTGACGTGTCCTCTGAAACAGACCTTCTCAAGCTGCAAAAGGATGTTGTTACACCTTTGCCTGATGAGCTTTAGTATTTACCTTTGTGGCACATCCCTTGGGGATGTGGCATGGCAACCATGACACAGGGTTCAAGTGACGCACAAACAACCAAAACCCACCACCAGCGCTCAAAAGAACTTAAAACTACAGGCCCAAGTGGGGCCCTACCAGTCTCCTGAGGTGAGCTAGCAGTCCGTGGTTTAGCTCCTTGTGCACACCGTTGTGCGTGTTCTTTTCCTGTGTAAAAACAGAGCCGGCCCTTTTTCGCCCCACCTGGGGCTAATCAGGGAAACAACATCAGGGCGAGCAGGTGGTTTCAGGGGGGCTGGTCCAAGGATATATCGCCTCCTCACCACCACACCTTAAAACGAAACAATACTATTGTAATAATCCTGTACTGTTGTGAAAGCCATATAGTGTCTATTTCTGTTTAGATAGTTCAAATTAATTTCCACTTGCAGTCCATTTTTATGGAAACGAATAATTTATAATAATTATTTATAATTTAGGAGCCTCTTGGACAGCACAGTTTGCATACTGTCAGATATTGTTTATTACTTTTATTTATTACTGAGAACATTTATTACTTACGGAAATCATTTATTTAACCAGTTCTAAACAATTCTGAGAGCAAATATGTGTGTAAATAAATTTTAAAATGTGTAAAAACAAAAATAACAAGTGACAGCACATTGTCTTGCTATATTTTATACTGAAATTATTTCTGCCCACAGTTTTGTGTTTCATGGCCACTCTATTCACTTCTGTTTGATTTTGTTTTTGTTGTTTTACCATCTTTTGGAGTGATCGCCCATCGTTTTAGATTCTTACTCTGTGATTTGCTTTGAAGCTGAAAGGTTTAATAATCATTTCTCTCTCTTTCTTATCTGTGGTATTTTGTATTATTCTGCTATTCATTGCTTTTGCAATTATAATAAGCAAAAGTCCTGGGAGCACATGGTATGCGATGTCTATTGCTATCGTAGGTTTTTGTAATGATGTGCATCAAAAATAAAGCTTAGGATAAAAGGTTTTTAAAGGACCTCTAAATGATTCTGATCCATTTTGGAATCATGTTCTGTTAACTTTATGAAATCTTAAAATAAGACTTTTTGGCCACAGTGAGCAAAGGTCTGTCATCTTTAACTTTATGCCTTATGGAAATCAGGCCATCTTTTGCTCAATAATAAATCACAGTAACAGAATTTGACCAGGGGTGTCCAAATATTTGCATGTCACTGTATGAATTAGCTGATTTCTCTATTTTTTTGGTTAATGGATGAAGGAAATATATTATATTTATATATATAAAACTTGTCTAACCTGCCAGATTCACAAGAAATCTGCAAAAATATTGAATGACAGAATAATCTAAATCAAAATTTCTCTTTATTGTTTGATTTTAAATTATTGAAATGATGCTAATTATATGCTAATTTGACATATTTTGTAATGTAACCTGAACATCCTCTACTGAAGACACTCAAAATACGCTTCTCTGTTTTAATCTCTTTGTCCTGCTGCTGTGCTGCGTTGCCGTGGTTACAGAGGCGGTGGTCAGTGACAGCAGTGGAGAGAACAAAGGCGGGGCTGCGGATGTGTCGGCCAGTCAGCACGTGATGGTGTGTGCTCTGAAAGAGCTGGGCAGCCTGGTCCAGAGCCTCAGCGCCACAGCCTCTCCGCTCATACAGGAGCCTTCTATTGGTAACACGCACGCATATGTACAAATATACACACACACATACACACATACCCAAACCTAACAAATACCTAATAGCTAGTAATGGAATCATAGTAACACTATACAGTACAAGCTGGTATCCCAGTGTGTTCAGAATCATTTAGGCTGCAGAATTACAAATTAATTAATCAGCCGTGCGTTTAGGATGCAGCTGTTTTGGTCCCTAAGACGTAAGAAGAGTGAGAAAATTATTGATTCCGTTGCTTCCATATGTGTGTTCAGTTCATCACTAACCAGTAAAAGGAAAAAAGAGAGTACCTGATCTAACAAATCTATACTGAAAAACAGAAGCACACGCTTTCACTGTGTGGTTTGAGTCATTTGAGCATGAGCTGAGCTCTTTAGCTCTTGAGTGCTTCAGTTAAAACACAGTAGTTTTTGAAAACAAATACTGGCTTGCTTTTGGTCTTAGCAGATACTGAAAGTTTCAATATTGGCACTGAAAAAAGAAAGTGTAATTGTGCTGCCTCTAGTGTTAATACACTAAATGTCCAAATGTTTATGGACACCACTTCTATTGAATGCGTCCAGCTACTGTAAGTTGCGCTCATTGTAAATGCATGCACACAGCCTTTGAAAAAAAGTTTTTAAAAACACTAAATGTGACCTATATAAAGACATAAAAACTATGTTTTCATTGAAAGTTAATATAATAAAAAAACAGTACAGTTGAATCCATCTTCAGATGCATTTCACACCTCTTATAGAAGTTCATGACTGGCAAGTTCAGTGCTTTACATTGTTGCTGTCGTACACAAATATCATTCCAAGTCATTTCGGAGCATTTCTAATGGTCCGTTCACCATGAGAATTCGGAAACAAAATTGTTTTTGTCAAAAAGGCAAGGTTACAAAAAAGACACAAAGTTATTGCGTGATTGTGACTGTATGAATTATATTTTACTGGAGTATCCATCTAGAGTTTACTGGAGTATCACTCTGGTATTTGATCTGTGATCTGTGTGTTCCTTCAGGTCTATTGGAGACGGTGACATCAGTCCTTCTCCACCCCAGCATGGCGGCCCGTCTGGCAGCAGCCTGGTGCCTGCGCTGCGTTGCCGTGGCGCTGCCCTATCAGCTGACCCCACTACTGGACCGTTGTGCCGAGCGCATCAACACCCTGAAGAGCTCGCCTGAAGCTGTCAGTGGCTACAGCTTTGCAATGGCTGCTCTGCTGGGTGGAGTGTACCAGTGCCCGCTGGGAATCCCCCACTCCAAGGGCAAGGTCTGCTTTCCTCTGGTTATTTAGCGTATAAAAATAAACACAACTGTGTTGCATAGCCGGAAACAGATCAGCCCTCTTTTCTGCATGTTTTTAGATAGTTATACAGTGTCAGTAAAGCACATAAGCACTGGGTGCATTGTATGTGATTACTTCCACTCCTTCAGTGCTCTTAGTTTGCCCTGATTTACAGTATTTCACTGGTGAGTGTGGCGATGGTGTTTATTTAATTGATTAATAGCTTATATTAATGAGTCTTTTATTGGACATTTCCTCCTTATCAGTCTTTACACTTGCCGTCGGAGACGTGATTAAGTAACATTAACCAACACCCACACAGCAGCACCTTTTATTTGTGAATATGAGTCAGTGCAGTTCTGCTTGTGTTGCCAAGATGTTATTTCCATTGATATGCAGCTAATATAAAATTGTGGATTATATTCGAGGGCTTCTGATTGTCTGGAATAAGAAAATACATGCCATATTCGTACCTTTTTTAGACTATTAATTTCTCCTATGATTTTAGAACATTCCATTACTTTCCCATAAGAAGGTTTTGGGGTTGGTTTCACTGTATGTTTTGGGTCATTATCCATCTGCACTGTAAAGCGCCATTCTGTCAAACCTCTATCAGCAGTCACATCATCAGTACACCAGTGACCCAGTTCTATTGGCAGTCATACATGTTCATACAATAACAGTGCCCTGTTCTTAGTTTTAGGACCCTATCTTACATTTGCGTTGTTTAAATAGTAACGGTGCTTGCAAATATATCTACACCGATGGGCGTGGTGGTCTCGAAATGAGGTGTGTCCAGGTCAATTTCTGGCGTATTGCTGTCTTGGCAACAGAAAACACTCATACACCCCCGCTTTGCGCCATTATAATTGCAATCCACAAAAGTCAGACCGCATCTGGCTCTTAAGGGGAATGGCAAGTGACTCGCTGATTGGTTTATTGCATATGATGCCAAAAATACACCCATGATTAATTAGGAGACTTGCTCGTTTCGAGCAGCAGAGGGCACACTCATCAAGAATCAGTAATCTCTCACAGCTCAGTCACTCAAATCTTATAGTCGCAAATATCATAAATAAATACCTGCGCTAGAGATGATAATGAGCTCAACATTTATCACATAACTGCAGTATTGTGGTAATATAATTATCATCATGGCCAAAAATAGCACTGGTCCTCTATAGCCAAAGAGCTTCTGGTTTTATTGGAAATAAAGCATTCACCATTCTCCTAATACAGCTACACCCCTGGGTACTCTTCCTGACCATAGTTTTATCTTGTCCTGTTGCTATAGATGGTGGTCAGCATAGCCGAGGATCTGCTGCGATCCGCGGCTCAGAACAGTCGTCTATCTCTGCACCGCACGCAGGCTGGCTGGCTGCTCCTGGGAGCCCTCATGACTTTAGGTGAGTGTGACAAACTAATGTCACGTTACAATTAGTGTTTGAAATGATGATTACCTGGCGGCAGCAGCATAGATTAGCCCTTTGCAGGGTGGACATTGAGCTGAGTGTGGTCTTCCACAGAGTTTAAACCAGTACTTTCTCAGCTTTGTTAATTAAATAGTCACCACCAAGAGCTAGAAGTAGTTATGAATGTGTATAATTATGGATGTTGTAAACAGTACGCTGTAATATGTTCATGATTAGTCATAGCATTAGCACCACTGACAAGTGAAGTGAAAAACATTGATCATCTTCATCTATAGTGGCTTTTGTCAGTGGGTGGATATTGGGCACATTAGGCAGCAATTGAACAGTCAGTTCTTGAAGGTGATGAAGGTGTTGAAAGAAGGACAAATGGGCAAGCGTAAGAATCTGAGCTACTTTGACGAGAACTAAATTGTGATGGCTAGACGACTGGGTCAGGACATCTCCAAAACACCAGGCAGGTCTTATGGGGTGTTCCTGGTATGTGGTGAGAGGTCAATACCTTCCAAAAGTGATCCAGGAAAGGACACCGGGGGAGCAGGGTTGACAGGCTCGTGGGCACATAAGGCTTACTGATCTTATCCATGGAGGTCCCACCTCACAACTTGCAGGACTGCTAACGTCTTGGTGCCAAATACCACAGGACACCTTCAGATCTGTTGTGAATATTGTATGTAGTGAACATTCATGAGTATCAGTACCTTTGTGGAGTGAATAGCACAGAAATCATCCCTGAACACTTGTATGGAAATAGTAGGCTGACTAAGGACTGTTGGCCTCATTTTATGGTACTTCGTATAGGACAACAGGATGAATGGCCCTGTGAAAAATTTGGATGGTTTGAGCTAAAGCAATTTTTATTTTTTTTTTTGCATTTTCCGCTGAAATGTTTTTCTTCTTTTACATTTGCATTGGAATTACAGGTCTAGTGTTACAGAAGTTGGTGTTCTTTGGGTGTAACCAGCTTTCATTACTTGTAGCTCAAGTGTAAAACCTAAGTGGCAAACACTGGAACCAAACATGTAAAGGGTAATCAGCTAGGCTTGGTGTTGGATATATAAATATATATAAATATCCACCAGGTCCAGTTGAGTTTTATAAACTCCTCTCTATCAGTCTTCTAAGATAACCCCTTCTGTGCCTGCTCAGGCTCATCTCTGGTGCGCTACCACCTGCCTAAGATGCTGCTGCTGTGGCGTAATGTGTTCCCCCGGTCACAGAAAGAGCTGGAGGCTGAGAAAGCTCGAGGAGACTCCTTCACCTGGCAGGTTACCCTGGAAGGCCGAGCTGGAGCGCTCTGTGGTAAATCTGCTCATTCAAATCTGTTCATTAGGCTCATAAGTCCCGAAACTGTCAGGAGCTGTCATAGCTTATACCTGCTAATTAGCGTTATGCCAATTGCATCATTAAGTAGTATGTTATGCGGCACACTGTTATTTATGGAAACTGACATGTCTTAGCAAGTTAGCATTATTTAACTGGGAATAGCTTTCATTCACTGTTGGCTGCATTAGCATTTCTGAGCTGTGCTTCCCTTGAAAAATTCACCCCTGTTGCAATGTCTTGGCAGCCATGCGGAGCTTCGTGGCTCACTGTCCCGAGCTGCTGACTGAGGACGTGATCCGCAGGCTGATGACTCCTATTGAATGTGCCATGACCATGATGTCTCAGTGAGTGGCAGTTCTCTAAAGCTGATCATGTTAACTGTAAAGAAGGTCAAACGGTTGTCAGGTCAGATATGAGGAAGCATTAGATTCACTTGGATGTTTTTTGTACTCTTGCATAATTGGATTCATATCTTTAAACAGACGCCTAGGGGATAAAAAGGCAAGAACTACTACATGCTAGTGTATTAGGCAGTTGCAATGACAACTGTGAAAATGTCAGCGCACTTGAAAATGTCAAGCTTGTTGTTGCTGTTTTTAGTATTCCTGCAGTTATAAAAGTGCACGGAGCTCACCTGAAGGCCAGCGCTGCCATGGTGCGTCTGAGGCTCTACGACATTTTGGCCCTCCTTCCACCTAAGACGTATGAAGGCAAGTTCTGCAAAGTATCATTTCTCATCTTAATCATGGAATATACTACACAGTTACTGTAGTGCCTTTTTGTGTCTGGGTTTTTGTTTGCATTAATCATTAATGAGCCCCTTAATGCACTTTTATTAACTTTCATTAAATAGTACTGATTGGTAAAGCAGTACAAACAGGCATTAAAGCATTGTTTGTAGGTTAGAAGCCAGGAAACACTGGTGGTTCCAAGGAGTTTAAGAGGTTAATGCATTAGGGATGTAATAATATAAAAATAGAATTTAGTAAGCTGCTGTCTGGTAGTGTGGTAGTTTATACCATGCACATCCTAATGGGAACAAATATTCTTAATTAAAAAAAAAAAAAAACTTTTTAGTCATTTTAGTGTGGGTGTGTCCACATCATAAATCATACTCCTTGCCAACCACTTTACTCTGGCAGGATGCAACCAGGTGCCTAGTTTTGATCTTAGACAGAGGTTTCTGTGAGATTACAAATGTGAGGCGCTTGAACAGAGATATGTGTTGAGTTGGTTATGCAGTTTTAAATGTTACTGTTTGAAACAGTTTACATTTTTAGGACATTGCTATTTTTATAGGCCAATGCATGCATCATGCTACTTATAGCTTGTTATAATAGCTTACTTTTCTATACTGCTAGTTGTGAGTGAATGGCTAGACTTCTGCTGATTCCATCTATTTAAGTAGAAGACAAATATTGCCACCTAGTCTATTGCAGTTACAATTTTGGAAAATTCAAGTATTTACCACTTAATGAGTTGTCTTTTGATGCCCTTTTTATAGATTTCATGGAAAATGGTTTTCAGTATTAGTATTATTGAATTTTTCCCTGACAGGCAGTTTCAGTGCTCTGCTAAGGGAGCTGGTGGCTGAGTTCACTCTGACGGATAATTCAGCCAATACGACCACTTCCCTGTTGCGTTCTCTCTGTCACTATGATGACAGCGTCCTCATGGGCTCCTGGCTGCAGGAAACTGACCACAAGTCCATCGAGGACCAGGTAACATTTCTCTTACATTGACGGTCATTCTTTTTAAAATCACAGTCTATAAAAAATATAATTGAATGATCAGATTTATCGTTCATTTTATTGTGAAGACAGTAGATCAAATCCTTATGTGAGACTGGTTAAGGCTGGGCTGTTTAGGATGCCTGTGACCTGCAGGTTTTTAATAAGGTTTTTAATGTTTGCCTATTTAAACAGTTGCAGCCCAACAGTGCTTCAGGCAGCGGTGCTCTGGAACATGACCCCTCCTCCATATACCTGCGGGTTCCTGTTGGAGAAGCCATCCCAGGGCCACTCCCTCTGGGTGTGTCCGTCATCGATGCCTCTGTAGCGCTTTTCGGCGTAGTGTTCCCCCACGTCTCTTTCAAACATAGGTGAGAATGCTAAATATGACTTTTTTTTTATTATTATTACAGCAGGAGGAGTTTGTATTAAGCTCAAAAGACCGTCGCATTTTTGCCCACCTTCAAAAATGCTCTTTCAGCTTTTAGCCAGGCTATGAAGGTCGAAGTGCTTTAATAGATTTAACAGAGTGCCCAGTCAGCTGGATGCTGTTAGCTGAGAGAATGACTGCTATGTTTTTCAGGCTCCAAATGCTGGATCACTTTGCTGAGTGCATTAAACAAGCTAAAGGAGTCCGACAGCAGGCTGTTCAACTCAACATCTTCACTGCTGTCCTCAGTGCTCTTAAGGTGAGCCCATATATCTCGGTGTATGTACAAGCTGCATATAACGCAGCGTGCTATTACTTGTTAGGTGCTTTTATATTAGGGTTAGCACCATAAAAAAAATCATGGATAATATGCAGCTCCAAGTGTTGATACAAGTGAACGAGGGCTGAAAAACCAAACAAACCTACTGTAGCTGAAAATCTACACTTCAGTCTTGTCTTGATTGCTTTACTGAGGTGCTGCTTCCAAAGAAATCACTGTCCAAATACTTATAGCCCTGACTGGCAATCATGCATATTGCCTGATTACCTACACTTTGGTCAATGGTGTTAAAGTAGTGTAAACTTGATTTTTTTTTTTTTTTTTTTTTTTTTTTTTTTTTTTTTGCTGAGTTGATAGAAATCTAGCAATCAGCATGTCCATGGTGGACACATGGAAATGTTGCCTGATTTTTGCCATGTATTAGACTTCTCACTAGACTGTAGCTGTGTCCCAAATCATGGTGGTTCCATGGTGGTTTCATTTCAAAGGCTCATTCGTATGTGACAGGAAAACGCGTCGTCCTTTCTCCATGGCAACAATGGATCCAATGGGTGGTTCCTTTGCAAGCCAACATATCCCCAGATTCATTGCTTGCCAACTGCAGCCGTCAAGGTTGCTAGGTGACTGGAGCGTTGTTTCGTGGCCGCCATAGAGCAGACCGCCTCATTTCAGTTCGGCCTTTGCAGTCTACACAGGCTTCGAAGGTTTACCACTTCCTTCAAAGGATGCAGCCCCTGAATTGGGACACAGCTTCTAACTAACTGTTCCTAATAGAAGAAAAAGGTAAACCAGTTACTAGTGCTCATGATTCCATCCTGTCTTTCCTGTGTGTCTAGGGTCTAGCTGAGAATAAGAGCACACTGGGCCCAGAAGAGGTACGAAAATCTGCTCTGGCTCTGGTGATGGGTGCACTGGATAACCCAAACCCTATCCTGCGTTGTGCCGCTGGAGAGGCTCTTGGTCGCATGGCACAGGTTGTAGGAGAAGCCACCTTCATCGCCAGCATGGCCCAGCACAGTTTTGACAAGTAAGAGCGTTACATTGGCATACTGGATCAGAAACCACTCATACAAACCACTGAACAAACAGCAGATGGCGCTGCAGCGCTTTTTCTGCATTGTAACACTGTTTTTGCTCTTCCTGAGTTCAGAATGTAGAGTTGAGCTCTAAACTGATTGTCTCTACATTTGAAGGGAATAAAGTGGAGTTCTATACCTCAGTGTGGCTAATAGTGTTTATTGTTCTGCTGCACTGAACAGACTGAAGTCAGCGCGGGACGTGGTGTCCAGAACGGGTCACTCTCTGGCCCTAGGCTGTCTGCATCGGTACGTGGGAGGAATTGGGTCAGGTCAGCACCTCAAGACCAGCGTGAGCATTCTCCTGGCCCTGGCTCAAGATAGCACCTCCCATGAGGTTCAGGTGAGCGCTCACAGATCAAAAAGAATTGGTTGTTCTTACAGACCTTTTCCCCTTGGTCTTCTGCACAGTCAGCACAAGTACATAATTGCTTTTTATGGATTTTGTGGTAGGGTCTAACCGATATGACACGTTTGTAGCTGATACTGCTACAAATCTCTAGTGTCTGATAATTAATTAATATCATTTTGTATTGTTCAGTTTTTTTCAGCTAAACCTGTCAATCATTGGAGGGTTTATTTAACAGTTCTCAATTCTCATGTTTCAGCTTCAGCTTCAATAATCAGCGTTAATACGGCTGTTAATTATTCTTTCCACAACATGCAGTGCATCCCAAAAACGCTGACGGCCATTTACCTGTGGATTGTGCTCAATCTGCATCAAATCCACTGTGGATTCGTCTCACAACTGACCGCGGTTTACGGGTCTAATTCAAAAGCCTTGGTGCCAGATAGCACAGGACACCTTCATAAGTCTTCTACAGTGAACGTTCGGTGGCATGTAGATAACCATCAGCGTATTAAAGAGATGGTCTTAATGTTTAGACTAATCAGTGTTTCGGGAAGACAGAAGTACCACTGTCAAGCATTAAACATGTGATGTCATTTATCGCTCGTAATTATGATGCATTGGAGTATGGCCTCATTAGGTGGTTTGTATATGTGTAATTACAGACCTGGGCGCTGCACTCCCTCGCCCTAATCGTGGACTCCAGTGGGCCGATGTACAGAGGCTATGTGGAGCCCACTCTGTCCCTGGTACTTACCCTCCTCCTGACCGTGCCCCCTTCCCACACAGAGGTGCACCAGTGTCTGGGCCGCTGCCTGGGGGCCCTCATCACTACTGTGGGACCAGAACTACAAGGTAACAAACAGCCTCCCTATAACTTATTCATCAGTACTTACAGTACCAGTATTTCCGGTTGACCCTTATGTCTTCTCTGTTTGGCTGGTAATATATATATATTTTTATATATATTTTTATATATATATATATATATATATATATATATATATATATAATTTTTTTTTTTTTTTTTTTTTACTGCTCTAGTAGCTAGTTGCATTCTTTTGTGAAAAGTTTTTGCATGTGAATTTTTTTGAATGTATCTTCTGAAACCATTTTGTGGTTTTGGAATTGGCTATTTTTCAGCCCTGTTTGATTTGTGCTGAATTTTCTTTTGAAAGATCACTGCTGTTTTTTTGGTCTTTAGGCAACAGTGCCACAATCTCAACCATCCGCTCCTCATGCCTGGTGGGCTGTGCCATCATGCAGGACCACTCGGACTCCTTGGTGCAAGCAGCGGCCATCTCCTGCCTGCAGCAGCTGCACATGTTTGCCCCACGCCATGTTAACTTATCCAGCCTGGTGCCCTGCCTCTGTGTAAGCCGGCTGCTCCTTCTAACAAATGCCAGTCTGTATCAGCTGATTGAAAGTGGGTTGAAGTGTGTGCTGGGTTCCTCTGAGTTATTTTAAAGTGTATGTGAATTAGGGTGTGAAAGTGGGACCGTATGTGGTGTGTGTTTGGCCGATACAGAGCACCGATACCAACTCTGACTTAAACACTCGATCGATGGCTATAAATCCTGATATTTACAGTGCTCCACTGTTATTGGTTGTACTTTTTTATATTTTATCCCAAATAAGATATAATTAGCTTGAATTATTATTATTTTTTATTTTACTGTTGAATTAGCTTGAAAGAATTTAAAAATGTGCAGTTCCTCAAACAGTAAAGTTTTAGAGCTATGAAAAAAAATTAAAATGGACAGAAATGCAGAAACACATACAGGTAGGGAAGCATTTTACAAAAAAAAAAAAAGGAGGACATCAGTAAGCTTCATAGTATCTGTGCTCTCTATTGCTGATACTGTGTGTAAGTGCCAGTATTTGCGCCGATAACGATATGGTATCAGTATCGGTGCAACCCTACTCTTAAGCAATGCAAATGTGTACTATAGATGATTGTGTGAGTTTGTATCATTTTGTATTTACTCTGTTTAAGCGTGTTTTTCTTCACATAAGCAGATGATAAGTGTGTGTGTGTGTGTGTGTGTTTTTGTATGATTCAGGTGCACCTGTGCAGTTCTCATCTGCTTCTGCGGCGGGCTGCTGTGGCATGTTTGCGGCAGCTGGCTCAAAGAGAGGCAGCGGAGGTGTGTGCGTATGCCATGAGCCTCGCCAGGAAAGCTGGAGACAGCAAAGAAAGCACCACTATCAGTGCGTATCAGAACATTCAGTATTGGAACGTTGGGTGTTTTCGGGCATATTTTAATGAATCGGTTTTGACGCTCTACAAAGCCGGGTCCAATTCTAATCCTGCTTTAAAATAATTTCTCCCATTTGCATTCTGTTTATGCCACCATTATAGAGATTACAGATCACATTAGCAACAGCTTGTGGAAGTTTTATAAGAACAAATACTTTGCACACTCACACATATATGTATATTTTTGTAAGGTGCCATATAATGCAACTGTTTAAGTTGTTGTTTGCTGTATAATAAGAAGTCTGTGACTTTGGTTGGATATTGGATCAAAAGAGCATGTAGAACTGTAACAGGATGTGGACACTGGGTAGTGTTGCTGGCCTCTCTGTACCATGTCAGCAAGTTGTGTGATTGCCTAGCTGAAGAGATTGCGATGTTCTCCCCTGGTTTTCCTCAGATAGCCGCAGCCACACTTCCTCCGGTTGGCCCTTCTGCCTTCTCCGGTCAGACTAGCATTAGCTTTTAGCCTAGCACCCACTTGGCTCCTCAGCTTTCTCCGGCCCGCCCTTCTGTCCTACTCTGGTCAGCCTACTCTGGTTAGCTTTTAGCCTTGTGCTAGCTTTGTGTTTGAGGTTCATTTGTTAGTTCCATGTACCAAGAGCTCATTATTTATCTATGCTAAAGAAAATACAGTTGGACGTTGAAAAGTCTCATAAAAAATACAGCCACATTACAATATTGAATTTTTCTTAAAATAAATATCTAAAATTATGTTTTTTCATAGAAAATGAGCATTTCCCAGTGCTCGAGCATATGCTACCTTTTATGTATGTGTTTATGAAGTTATGGTTTCCTCTTGTTGTAGACCTGAACATCACTGAGACGGGTTTGGAAGGTGTTCTCTTCGGCATGCTGGACCGGGAGACGGACAGGAAACTGTGCTCGGACATCCATGACACGCTTGGCCACATGCTGTCTTCTCTGGCTGTGGAGAAGCTTTCGCATTGGCTCAAACTCTGCAAAGATGTACTGGCTGCTAGCACAGGTATCCACTGTAGATGGTGCCTCAGCGTTATAACTTTGTATTTGTTTTGTAAGCCTAGCTTGTGATTTATTGTCTCAAATCAGGATTAGGTTGTTGTCCTCTCTTGGAAGTCTTTTGTTTTAATTCTTAAATGAGCCAACATTAAAATAACCCACAGTGAGGTTGAGTCTTTAGCTACAGGACGCTAACTCACACTTGCATTTCAGAGGTTGGAGGTGCCTTGGCATTTGAAGTAGAGAAAGAGGAGGAAGACTCTGAGAAGAAGGATGAGATGGATGATGACACAATGTTTACGGGCCTAGGCGAGGATGACAAATCAAAGCCCTCTGTTGCCCCCCGCTGGGTGACGCGGGTGTTTGCGGCCGACTGCCTATGCCGCATCATTCACCTGTGTGAAAACGCAGACAAGGCTCACTTTGATCTGGCCACTGCCCGGAGTGCAAAGGCCAAGAATCCCAAAGGTAACTTAAGCAGAGTTTTTGGTACTTTATTGTACATGATTATGACTAAACGTATGCCTTAATTATCAACATTTTATGGACAAAAATATTGGGACACCTGCTCATTAATTGTATTTTTCTGAAATCAGGGATATTAAAAAAAAAAAAAACAACCTTTCCTTTACTTTACTTGGAATAACTGTCCAGGCAGGGCTTTCTACTTGACTTGAAGAGATTTTGCTTTGAGGATTTCTTGTACATTCAGCTACGAGAGCTTTAGTGAGGATGTTGGATGACCAGCACTCCTTCTGAAAGCCCCAAAAGTATAGGATGGAGTACCAACCACCATTCCAGAGAACACCGTATCCCTGCTCCACAGCTCAACGCTGGGGGCTTTATACCCCTCTAGCCCACGCCTGGAATTAGGCATGGTGCCAATAGGTTCATGTTTATCTGCTCCAGAGACTCTTATTTTATTGCCAATGCTTCTCTGCACCCTAAAATGAGCCAAATTAGCTGAATGCATTAATTAAAAGGGCTGCCCACAAACATTTAGACGTAGTGTGTTTTTTTTTGCCATTCGTACTCTGAAGTACTCATGCTTTGACTTGACGTGGTGACTAATTTGATTATTTGTGGCTCAGGTGATCTGCTGGTGTTGCATCTTTCGGACCTGATCCGCATGGCCTTCATGGCGGCCACGGACCACAGTAATCAACTGCGGATGGCCGGCCTGCAGGCCCTGGAGGACATCATTAAGAAGTTTGCCTCAGTGCCAGAGCCTGAGTTTCCTGGTCATGTGATCCTGGAGCAGTACCAGGCCAATGTGAGATATAGCCTCCAGCTGTTTGTACTCCTATACACTCACCTTCACATGATCGATTACATTCAGGTTACATTGAAATTACTACTCACAGACAGAGCAGTTCCTAACATTCAGCGAAAAAGTATAATTTACGCATCGCTGCTGTCCAGTTAAAACCATGTACCTCAGTTTTAATAAGAGAGTAAGAAAATAGAATAAACTTCTATTTTACATTGACTTCCATTCAAGGTTAAGGACTTTTGCCTTCTCCTATAAATTCCCCATCTTGGAGATGCATGTTTTTCATTGGACAGCTACTGTATATTCCCTTTTACTCCAAACATAGTCAGTCAGGGGAGGGGAGGGAATAGGGAGAGCAGGTCTACTCATCCAAAGACAACGAGGCCAGTTATGCTCTCTGGGATTCCCAGCCGCAGATAGCTGTGACATCCCCAGGGAGCGAACTGGCTTGATTTCTGACACTGCATGATATACTGTTACCAGTAAATAGTCAAAAGTACTGATAAAATTCAGGCTTCCTGATGACTGATACTATTGTTTTTGCGATGTAAGCTATATTATGTAGGGATGCCCCGATTCGATCCAAAGACTTTTAAAGCCTGAACTACTCCTGATCCCTCTGGCGTCCTTTAGGAACTGTGTTCTTACGGTGATGCATCTAGTGCTTTTGGGATGAGGTGTGGGTGGAGATCATCCATCATCCTGACCTCACTGACACTTTTGTTACTGATTGCAATCAGTAAATACCCGTAATAGCAGAAGAAACATTTAAAGGGGCCGGCGTCCCAATACATTTGTCCATTTATGCAAAACCAAAGAAGCCAGGGGCTCTGGGCAGCTTAGCGGTCGGTCTATCGCGCTGCCACTATGGCCTGGGGGTCACGAGTTTAAATTCCGAGAAATGTCGCTTTGCCATCAGTCCAAGAGTCCAAGACAGAACAATTGCCAGTGCTCTCTCCAGGTTAGTAGATGTCTCTCTTTCCACTCGTTACACCTAAAGCAGTTGTACGCCACCGGCATCTATTAGCCGTTGAGCCGGAGCTGGAGACCCGGTGCTTTCCTCTGAGCATGTTGGCTGACATTGGCGGCAGTTTAAAAAAAGACAGTGTCTGGCTTTCCCTCTTCTGGGACATTACTAGTGCTAGGGGGGGCTACAGACAGGCGGGTTTTTGACAGTACCAAATTGGAAGGAAAAAAAAAGACCCAAATTCCATAAACCAAAAACAAAGTATTAAACTTCAAACACCTAATATATCTTACACATTTTAACCCCCTGCTTTTCTCTCCTTCAGGTTGGAGCTGCACTACGACCAGCCTTCTCCCCAGATACTCCCTCTGACATCACAGCCAAAGCTTGCCAGGTAAAACCAAACCCAGAAACCTTTACCCCCACATTCCAATACTCTCACATCCCAGTCTTTCTTCATCAACTCCTATTTAGTCTTCTGGAGCTGAGCACTGCTGAGTGGAACTCAGTGGAACGATATATATTACATTTTTTAAGGCTGCCATTAATTCTTTTCTTGTTTCTGAGCATTTTTAAATGTGTGTAGTGGCCAGAGAATGCTTGTGGGTTTCTTGGCTAAGAGAGAGGATGTGTCTGGAATGGAGATGTTTTCTCCTTTGCTGATTGCTGTGCCTCCGCTTGCCCTTGTGGAGGTAGATTTATTGGTGATGAGAACATGTAGCCTAATGGATGGAGTCCCAGAGAAAGTCCTTGGGCTTGTCTGATTTCGCTCAGCATATGGCGGCTTGTGTCTGGGCTTGGATTTACTAGTTTATAGTTTACTTTTTATACTTGAGATGTCATTTATGCTACAGTGTTTTCTACCCATCACTTAAAATGAGACTTTGTAGCATTTTTATCCTAAAATAACAGCTTCAAAATCATTGTAATTCTCCACTGAGCCTGTAGTAGGGAGAATAGCGCCACTGCCGTTTCTACTCTGGGCTCGGCTGCTAACTGCAGTATGTACCTTTGGTAAAGTGGGCAGGATAACGCTGCGTTACTGTGTAACCCAGAAATCGATTAGTATTACTTTACTTCAGTCCACATGCTACTTTTACTTCTAGTGAGGGTTCTGTATCTTGCTGTATCAGCTCGTTCAGAAAATCGCATGCTTTAGTGGTGGCTCAAATCACAAATTACACTGCCTGACTGTAGGGGGAGCCCAGGAGGGAGAAATCCCAATTTTCCTGTGTGTTGTTTTTAAATGTTTAGAATTTAAATTCAGAAGTTTTTTTTTGCACTACATGCTTTAGCCTTGCTCTGTGAGTTTGCTTGGTTTAGCACACCACTTATAGTTGGCTGGGGCAGCTCTAGCAAAGGCAGCATCCTGTGTTCCCATGTTTAAAATATTGAAGGTTTGTGCAAATCCTTAACCACCCCCCGCCCCCCCTTTCATCTTTTGTCCAGGTGTGTAGTGCGTGGATAGGCAGTGGGGTAGTGAGTGACCTCAACGACCTACGCCGTGTCCACAATCTGTTAGTGTCCTCCCTTGACAAGGTGCAGGCTGGCAAGGGCTCATCCAGCCAGCTGTATAGCGAGAGTGCCACCACTATGGAGAAGCTGGCTGTGCTTAAAGCTTGGGCAGAGGTAAGATGAGGACACAACAGGAATATTTACACTGCTTGTTGAAAGTCTAGAGACGTTGTACTTTCCAGTAAATGAGTTCAAAATACCTGCAAAGGCATGAAGAGCAGGTTTTAGCAGTCCTGCATATTTCTGGAATTCAGTTTTGTCCATAGGTGGTTCAAACACTTAAAAAAATTTGAGGATATCATTTATTTCTTTCTTTCTTTTTTTAAAGGTACCTCATGAGCGTTACACAACTGTACCCTACAGCTCACATTTCCCTGCTTGTAATATAATTAACATATAATTACCTGATATTACTAAATCATTTATAATGATGACCACAGTACAGGCCAGAAGCTTTAGGCACCTAAACACATTATTTTACACAGTCTATCTTAGCAATAGGAAGGTTTTGCTTGAAGAAACTTCCAGATCCCATTAAAACAGATACAGATAAACATAAATACAGTAAGAAGGAGTTGAGGAATTGATCGTGTTGAAGAAAGTCGTTAAAATCTTGTAAAGAGCAAAGCTTGCTTCCAGATTTCTCCTGGACGTTCAGTCCCATCACCAGCTCACTTGATTTAACATCATTAAGCA
Organism: Salminus brasiliensis; assembly: GCF_030463535.1. Lineage (NCBI taxonomy): Eukaryota > Metazoa > Chordata > Actinopteri > Characiformes > Bryconidae > Salminus > Salminus brasiliensis. The sequence continues at coordinate 17,684,031 of NC_132901.1, read as the reverse complement.
CTGATATACCAAACCAGGTGTTTGATGATGACTGTAAATGATACTAGACTCCCATAATGGGAGCTTTGGAGATGTTTTGATTATCTTTGAGCATGTCAGTCTGCTAAACAAGAAGCTAGAAACATGAGATGCTTCATGTATAAACATTTTGAGAAGATCAGACAGACCTAAACATCTGATAGGCTGTATATATGCTGAAGAACTGTATATTTCTTTCAACACTTGTCATATAATCTATAACCTCCTCAGGTATATGTGGTGGCTATGAAAATAAAGAAGGAGGCAGAGTCCCGGCCGGCCCGTCCTGTGCGAAGCAGTGAGGATGAGGATGAGGACATGGGTGACGAAGGAGACATCCTGCCTCCGGACAGCCTGATCACGCTGGTGCAGCCGGAGTTGCCCTCTCTGAGCCGACTGTGGCTGGCTGCTCTCAGAGACTACGCTCTACTGACCCTGCCGGCAGAGTTTGCCAGCCAGCTGCCCCCTGAAGGTACGACTTGGCTTTGTGTTCTGCAAGATGTTCTTGTTTATTTGTAGGATTTTTGTATGGGGACAATGCTGTTTGTTATTAGCATGGTATAGCATAGAATAGTTTAATGTGCTTGTAGGTGTGGTTTGAATGACAGGTGAGGTTCTTACATGTCAGTCCTATGTGGGACTATGTGGGAACTGTTTAAAATAACAAGTCCTTATTTGAGTTCACTGGTTAAATGGGAATTTACAGTCATTTCATATAAAGTAGTTCATTGTAGATTGATGTTTCAAATCATTGCTTTACATTGGTGACAGTGAGAATCAGGGGTTGCCATGCCTGAAATGCAAATATACAAACCATCAGATTTTATGTGTATGTGAGTGCTGATGATGGTACAAGGTATGGGTGAATCTACTATCTCAAAATCTATGCTTTAAGCCATAGTGTACTTGAGGTGTAATGGTACGTGTTGTGGTACAGGGGTCATTATTCGGTGTGCGCAGTCACACTGAGAATACATGGTGCGCTCTATCAAGGTAAATACTGTTATTTCACAACCGTCCAATGCTACCCAGAAACCCTAAGCTGTAAGTCATTCATTTGCTTGGTATTATGGAAACTGTAGTGGGTTTAGAAGTATTGCCATGGTACCTGTAGTCTTGTTTGTCCCCCCCAGACCCTCCTCCTTTTCTCTCACACCTATCACCCTCTCACTACCGCATATAAGCTATGATTCAGCCAAAAGTCAACTCCAGACAGTTTTCACAGGGAAGCAGACTTTAGGTGTGTGGCTTTTGCTTTTTTTTAGAATTGCTGGAGCCACAAGGCTAATGTAAGGCGCAATTAATGGAAGCATATATCCCCCGGTTTAGCATTATGTAGACTGTATGTCATAGCAATAATACACTTGCCATCAATTGTAATGACTTGTTAGGCAAGCTTATTTAGACTTTTACTGTAAATATGGCAAGTACTTTTGAGGGAGTTCACGTGTATTAGATTTTTGAACCACTGCTTTAAGGTTCTGTGATTGGAAAGCAAGACTGTGAGCTGTATCACTCAGCCTCTCCAGTATGACTGTGACCATAGAAACATTTGTCAGGACTGAACTGATAATGAAAGTCTAAAGCAGATCCATGTCTGTGTGCAGGTGGGGCCTTTTACACTCCAGAGACGATAGACACTGCGCGTCTGCACTACCGCAACTCATGGGCTCCCATCCTGCACGCCGTGGCTCTCTGGCTCAGCAACACAGACTTTGGTGCCCCTGAGGGTCCTGAGGAGCCCCAAACTGGCACCACAGGACCTGCAGGGGTTGTGTATCCACAGGGGCCTCCCGCTCCTAGCAAAAGCCACGATGAGCTGGTCAAAGACAGAATGCATCTGCTGTTGGGTAAATCTGTTCATTTGACTTCTTTAGCTTTGTCTTATGTCTTTTAAACCTTCCTTAGTATTTCTTAACTTCATTTTGTTCCAAAAATCCATGTGGAGTTTTGGGGACTTGTGGAGATGTAATGTAAAAGTCTGCTCGCTTGCTGTCTTCTAGGAATCAGTATTGAGTTCCTGTGCTTCCCTCGACCTGAGGAGCCTATTGAGCGAGTGATGTCCTGCCTTCAAGCTCTCTGCACGCTTCTGGAGTCCCCACAGGCTCGAAAACACATTGCAGAGGACCAGGTGACTGAAAAGGCTGTTAAAGTCTAAAACCATTGGTTAACTAAAGCTCTCATTTGCATAGCTTTTCTCTTAACCCAAGACTTGATCAGTTAGCCTCAATGCGTGTGATTGATTTTTGACCCCTTCATTGCTTTAACAGCAACATAGTAAAGCTGACATGCACTCTTATAACAATGATTTGGGCACCCTGGACAAATGACACAAATATATCCTTTGTAGCTAATCATAAACACAATATTATGCACTGTGATGCACATTAATTCTAGTGGTGTAGAGAAAAAGAGGAACTGACGTTAATGTTAAGAACACCTTGCCAACTGTGAAGCTGGTGGTGGTTCTGTCATACTTTGGGGTTGTGTTGCTGCCAGTGGCAACATTGCACAGGTAAAGACAAAAAAAATGGATTCAACAATAAACAAGCAAGTTCTGAATGCAAATGTCAATCAGTCTGTTAAAAAATGAAACTTGACAGAGGATTGCTTCTATAGCAGGACAATGATCCAAAATATACCTCAAAGTCAAAAGTCACGAAGGTTGTGCCAGAAGGACGCTTTGTGAAATGCTTCACAGTCTAGACTGTTGGTGTAAACATCAAAGGATATTTGTGGATGGACCTTAAACAAGCTGTGCATGTCAGACAACCCAAAAGTATCTCCGAACTAAAGGTCTTCTGACAAGAAGAATGGGAAAGATTCTAGCTGCAAGAACTGAAAGCGCTAACTGACTGTGGTTTCCGTCAAAAAAGTCCTTAATCTTAGTTCCCAAATGTCTCCACTGGGGATTTTGATTATTAGAATTATATTTTATGTTATGAAAGCCATAGTAACTCTAAATTTAGGATTTGCTGAATACATTTTGTATGTTAGATTAGTTACATATGCTATGTCAAAATTCGGCACTTGGCCGAGGGTACCCAAACTTTTGCATCAGACTGTAACGCGTGGATTTGCTTTTGTCTTTCAGTTGCTTGCCGTAGAGCTGCTGAATGTGCTGCATAGGCTGCTGTTAACCCGGGACCCCCCCAGTGTTCAGCTGCAGGTGACCGCTGTAGTGCAAGAGACCATCCGTTCAGCCCATGACCACCTGGACCAGCTCAGGAGCTCCAAGGGTGTGTAGATATTACACCTTCACACTGGCTCACTATTCCAGTCTTGAACTTGTGAAACTGACCAGTGAACACCTTGCCAACTGTGTAGCATGGAAGTGGCAGAATTGTACGGGAGGATGTAGAATGGATTCCATAAAATACCAGCAAATCCTGAACGCAAACGTCAAAGACTAAAACTGAACGGATTGGCTTCTGCAACAAGATAATGACCCAAAACATATCTCAGAATCCTCCATGATTTGCTGAGGGCATCACGACACCTCTAGATTTGGTTGTTTTTAGATCTTGCATCTTGATTTGATTTATATAACCAGTTCTACACATTATACGCTCAGTAGCTGCCTACAGACTGCTTTGACTTGTTCATTCTCACCTCAGAAGCAGGTGTAAACTGCTATTCTGTCCTAGGCGTTGAGGACGGTGGGGAGAAGGAGTCGGCGTGTGTGTTGGGAGAAGGAGGGGACATGGGAGAGCTGCAGCCAGGGAAGTCTCTAGTGTTCGCTGCCATGGAACTGCTGGTGTTTCTGCTGGTGCGTCACCTGCCTCAGGTCAACACCAAGGCCAGCGACTCTCCCAGCCACCTGCCCACCAAACCCCAGCCGCTGCCCGAGCACAGCAACCGTCTGGTGGCCGCCACCATTAGCATCCTGGCCGAACTGCCCGCACTGTGCTCTCCAGCAGGTACACACACACACACATACACACAGCGCTCACACACAATCACACTCACATTTCAGCACATACTGATTCGCACATTCCCACTCAGGCCTGTCACATACTTGATTTGCACACCCACAGAACACACACGCTCACTCACACTCTGTTAATCAGCAGTGTGTCTTAACCCTTAGAGGTCTAGCTCTCAGAGATACTCTCATTGTTTTGCTGTGCATGTATACAATTCTGTGGGTGAACCAAGTATTGCACACGACATTTCTAAGTACATTTATTTCTAAAGGTGCTACTGACATGAAATTCTCACCACAATGATCCCAAGCACACAGCCAAGAAAACTCTTAATTGGTTTCAGAGAAAATAAGCCTGCTTAAAAAGGCCAGCCAATCACCTGACCTGAATCCAATTAAAAATCTATGGAAGGAACTAAAGCTCAGAATTCATAGAAGTAGCCCACGGACCCTTCAGGATTTGACGAGAGTTTGTATGGAAGAATGGGTCAAAATCACACCTGAGCAATGCATGCGAGTAGTTTCTCCAGACAGGAGCCGCCTTAAAACCGTCATCACCAACAAAGGCTTTTGTACGAAGTATTAAATACATTTCAGAAAGCCTGTTCAGTACTTTTTCCTGTGTCTTTTCTCATTATTATACACAACTTCATTTATGGACATCTATGGTTTAGTTTCTTTTTAGTTTCAATGTGTGGATTGGATGTGTTGTTATCAACAGTAGCACCTTTAGAAATGTATTTACTTAGAAAATTGGTGACATGTGCAATACGTATTTCACTCACTGCATGTGTAATTCATTAACTGATTATACAGTTTCGTTACATTTGTAAAAGCATACATGTATACAAATTAGGCCTCTGCTTTGGCAAGAACCTACGATATTGGGGTTTCAGTTTAGTATATTATAGATAAAGGTTGGGATTTTTGTTAATATAAAATTGTATGAAAACTTTCATAGTAAAAAAACAATCATATGCATAAAACCTGAGTAGAAGAAAAAATTGTTTCTTATCTAATTAAAACACTGGGATCTGAAGACTAGTACAACACTGCCGTCTAGCGGTCTGGGTTTATACACAACACAAAATGAACCTCTGTCTGACACTAATCTTTACATGTAAACTAATAATATACCCTCTAGGATCAACAGATGTACTGGTGTGTTAAATTCGATGTTTCTTGATGTTTCTATTAATATATTTGTAATAATAAGGCTCAGAAATAAAATTTTAAGAGTATCAGTCAAAATTTTATAATATCGTTTCAAATGTGTACATTTTGGATAAATGTGAAATGCTCTGTTCTACAGTCAGAGTTGTTGACAGTGGGGATGAAGTACCAGACATTTGAAGAGATTATTGATTGATGTCTGATGATGAATAAATGACGTCAATTATGTTTTAATTCATTAATATGAGCACAATGGAAAACATGCACATCATGCCATTGACCCATTTACATGTGATTTGCATTTTCTGGTCTTGGCTCTTGGGGTTTTTTTTGGTCATAAATCTGCACTCTTATTTGTTCAGTGAGCTATGAATGACCGCCAGTACCCTGATTGACATATAAAAGATTGACAGGAATCACTCCACTGCCTCCTCTTAGGCTGTAATATGACTTGCCCCTGACCCTGTTCTGTAATGCATTAAATATATTTAGGGAGTATGACCATCCTGCCCACGGTCCTGTTCCTCATTTGTGGAGTCCTGAAGGAGACCGCCATGAAGACGCCAGAGGGTTCTGTGCCTCTGCCTGTGTCAGCTGCCCTGCAGGGCATTAAGACCATCATCACATCCCCGTTGGGCCGCGTGGAGAAAACACAGCAGCAGTGGACCAGCCTGGTCAGGAGCAGCCTGGCTTCCGTGCTGGAGTACTCTCAGCCTGGTGAGCTACCAACACACAAATACATACTTTCAGCCTGGCGAACATCATATTCCATTGGTCTTATCACTTTTCCCTCTGACACTCTCAGACGAGTCCAGACCCAATATGGATGAGGTGAGCATGCTCACAGCCATCACCTTGTTCCTGGTGTCTGCCAGTGCTGAGCTGGTCGGGGTCACCACTCTGCAGAAAGGCTGCATGGAGCGCTTCCGAAATGCTCTCAACTCCAGTGATCCATCGGTAGGTGGCACCATGCACAGCCTTACAACACTGTCTCGGTATGAAATGCTGGTCTAGATGGTGACTTCCGGACTGCCTGTTTCTTGTTGAGTGTTTTTACTTACAAGATATGAACGTAACATGTTTTACATGGGTCATGGCAGTCATATTTAGCATAAAACATGTTGTAAAATTAGTTGTATGTCCCATTTAATGTTAAGGAATGCAAAAAGCACCTATTTGGTAGAATGACTCTTGCTGTTTTTAGTGTATGGTGGAATTTTAGAGATTATTAGAGATTGCCTATGTAAGCCTCGTAGCACCAAGGACCAACCCTTTCAATATAGCATGGGCTTCAGCCTTCCATTTTGAACCTATACGAGGTATAGGGCCTCAGGAAGGAAGCAGGGATTGCTTGACTCAGTGTTCATCAGTGCCTCAGAGGAGTAAACACAACAACTAAAGGCAGAGAGTGTAGGCGGCCTTCTAGGCTTTAGAGAATGTTTTGGACTGCTTCAGGATTTAGTCATAGGAATCAAACCTCTGTCTAGTTCCAACCTGTGATATAACTAGTGTGGTCTTGTGTGTTCATCTGTGTGTTCCTCTCTATGTCCCTCTGCAGGTCCAAGCTCGGTGCTATCAGCTCCTCCTCTCCGTGTTCCAGCACTCAAGCCGTGCTCTCTCCACTCCCTACATCCATGCTCTGGCTCCTATGTTGGTGGAGAAGCTGAAGGGGGCGGAGCGTGCAAGGCCCGGGACCCCCGCTGAGCTCCAGGCTGTGCAAGAAGGAGTCAAAGTGCTGGAGGGCCTGGTGGCCCTGGGAGAAGAGCAGAATCGTGAGTAGTTCTAAACACAACCTGCTGCCATACTCCCATACATCCTGCTTGCTCTAATTTTGTTATCCATAACGATGGAAGAGAATACAGACACAGGCTTTGAATTGGCTGCTACTGATGATGTAAGCAATAAAACATATTTATTGTCTTTATTTTTGTTATGTATTGATTGCATTATCATACAGTGCTATATACAGTCCTCTTGTGGTGTGCGATGATATGCATAGTGACATGCAAAGGTTTGGGCACACTGAGAGATATGAGCTCCTAGATAACTTTTTTACCAAAGTCACAGATTAGCTTGTTATGGTCAGAAAAGACCAGGTGATGCTTCATTAGCCATAGACACCTCTACGCAGCTGTCTAGCACTCTGAACGTTAAAATAATTGATGCCTCCAAAGCATCAGTCAAGCACCTGAGAAGGCATTTGCTCTGTTTGTAATTTAATTAAGGAATGTCAAGGAAAACGTTCATAGAATAAATCAGAACCCCTGGTTTACTGTAAAAAGCATTCAGAAAGATTTAGCAGACTACGGCACAGTAGGTCAGTGGTGGTCAACAGTTCTGTGCAGCGATACCTGCACAAATATGACCTTAAAATAGAACAAATGGCCGCAGTGAGCAAAAGTATGTTTGGATAAGGTGTGGTGAATCACTAATGCTCTGGGCTTGTGTTGTGTCCAGTGGCTCAGGTGAACATTTTACTGGTAGAAGGAAGGTAAGATCCAACAACAGGCTTCTACAACAGGACAATGATCCTAAGCAAACTTTAAAATCTCAAAATCTTTTTTTTCTCAGATTTGACCCTTTTTCCCAGTTAACCCGCCTGTTTGTAGCTGCCCTTAGCACTAGCAATGCTTTTTACACTAGGAGGGTAAAGACCTCCTCCGATACATGGGGAAATCAACCACCTTCTCTTTTTTTCGAACTGCAGCCAATGTGCTATGATGCTCAGATAAAAGCACTGGGCCTGCAGCTCCACCGCACCAACTAACAGACGCCTGTGCTGGCCAACATCACTTAAGAGTGATGAGAGGAGTGGGCGCTATCTACCCACCCTGAGAGAACACAGGCAATTGTGCTCTTTCTGACTTCAGCTGCCGATGGCAAAGTGGCATGGTTTGGGATTCAAACTGGCACAGTGGCAGTGCCATAGACAGCTGAAACAAGTAGCCTTTTGCAAAGAACAACGGGTGACAATCCCCCAGTCAGGAACTGAAAGACTCTTATTTGCTACAAACAGTGTTTGCAAACTGTGATACTTGCTAAGTGCTGACCATCCAGGGTGCCCAAACTTTTGCATGCTATGACTCTAGCATTTATACACCATTCTTTGCCCCTTTTTATCTTTATCCGAAATTCAGATTTGCTTAAACGTATGTACATCTCTCTCTCTCTCTCTCTCTCTCTCTCTCTCTCTCTCTCTCTCTCTCTCTCTCTCTCTCTCTCTCTCTCTCTCTCTCTCTCTCTCTCTCTCTCTCTCTCTCGTTCTCCGCACTAGGCGTTCAGTTGCTGGCTCTCCTGGTCCCTACGCTGATCTCCTACCTGCTGGATGAAAATGCCTTCTCCACCGCTCCTCCACCGTCCAGAGGGCTGCACGAGTTCGCCCTGCAGAATCTGATGCGCATTGGACCCCTCTACCCCGCGGCATTCAAGACAGTTATCGGCGCAGCGCCAGAGCTGAAGACCCGCCTTGAGACGGCCATCCGAGCCAACCAGGCAAGCAGCAAAGCCAAGGCTGCAGCCAGGCAGGCCCAACCCACTGTGCAAGCCACACCCACCATCAAACTCAAAACCAGCTTTTTCTAAGATCAGTTCTCAACCAACGTATCCATGCTTCTCTCACAGATGCAGATTCTTTCATTGCATCTGATGCTAGGTTGGACAGGCTTCACAGAACAATGGTATCAGACCTGTTTGCCAGTATGAGAACTCAGAATATCTAAATGTAGAATGTCAATTTTGTATCCCGTGAAGGGATTTAGAGTCTCACTACATCGACACAGTCCAGCTCCTTAGAATTGGAACCTGTTCATCTCTATAAGTGACCATAGGTGGACACACACACCAGTCTCTAATGCGTGTAACTATATTATGCATTTAAATTATTTTAAATAAATAGATTTATCTTTATTATACATCTAAATTATTAATTTTCATTCAAATGTATGCTCTCCTTATATTTTAAGAGTAATAAGGAGACTAGAGGGCTCTGGAGTGGCGGTGCACTGCTCTACTGTGCGGCAACACCTGCACAAAACATTTTCTTTGTCCTCACCATAAAAATCAGCAACCGATGTTTTCAAAGAAACCTCTAAATGAGCCCTAAAGCATTTTGGATAAGAACTCCTGTAGGAACTTTTTGGCAACACTGAGCAAAGGTACAGTATGTGTTAAAAAAGGAGGCAGAATAATATAAAAAATATCCCTTTGTATTCAGATGTGATCTTAAAAATACAAGTATGGTATTTTAAGACTAACAATAGCACATCTAGGACTAAAGGGGTTAAATTGGAAACTACAAACATGATAAATAATGTAGACGTTGTTTAATACAGTTTCTTATTCCGCCCTCATTCTGGTATTCATGCTACTGTTCTGTAAAACCTGTCCAGTCTGGCAACCTTTACCATTAACAAAAAATGCATTAGTGGACAGAACATGTATAAATCTGTTATATATGTCTTTGTTGAGGTCAGTTTCTGCTATTTATCAAATGAAGCCAGTTTTATTTTCATTGGATTGGGGATTTGTAGAGTTGCTATACTCTTGTAAATATGGATTCCAGGGTTTGCACTTCATCGTGTCAATCATGTGTGCTGGTGAATGTCTGAGTGTAACGGTAAAGGGACGTAGTTTTTGCTGTCGTGATTTATTTTCTTGGAAGCATGTGGAACGCACCTTAATCAGAACGAATGTCATGGAAGCACTTTTTTTGTAAAGTCACATTGCATCAATGTACATCAGTGTCCAACAAACCCAGCAGTTGTTCTTTTTCCTTTGATGTTTTTGATCCTGTAAAGACCAAAACATGACCGACTGTACAGTAAATGTCCTGTAATACCACAGTCTTTTCCTCATCGAACAACACTCTCTTTAGTTAAGCATTATTTTGTATATCTTTAGTTTTCCGAGACTTGCTTTCAGACTTTTTTTTTTGAGAAATTTCGTAACTGTTACATAGACGTCTTATTAAAAAATAATGATTAGAAATAACCCATAACCCATCTCATTTGTATTGTACAAAGAAATGACTGTTCATATGAAAGATATGGTGTACTCTGAAGTTGTTGTTTTTTGGGGAGGTTTTTCCCCCATTTTTATGTGGTATGAATTCATGCATACATGTCACTGTTACACTTTTATTTTCGTAATGTGAATCTGGCAGCAGTTTCTTTTTACATTGTGTTAAAATGTCATGATAAATGGACCAGATACAGATACTCCACAATGATGAAATGCTCACAAATGTTGTATGAACCAATAGAAATGATGGTAGACAAATAGAAATGCTCCACAAACATTAGTAAACCAATTGAAATGCTTCAAAATGTTGGATGAACCAATAGAAATGCCCTGAAATGATGAGTAGACAAATAGAAACGCTCCATAAAAATAGTAAACCAATAGAAATGCCCTGAAATGATGAGTAGACAAATAGCAATGCTCAACAAACATTAGTAAACCAATAGAAATGCTTCTAAATGTTGGATGAACCAATAGAAATGCCCTGAAATGGTGAATAGACTAATAAAAATGCTCCCCCAAAATGAATGAACTAATAGAAATGCTTGAGAATGTTGTATACACCAATAGAAATGCTCTAAATTAATGAATGGACCAATAGAAATGCTCCTCAATGATTTACATTGACTTCCATTGAAAGATATGAGGGTTTTTTCTATCTTCTGTAAAGCTGCCAATTTAGAGATATTTTAGCGGGACAGTGAAAACACGCAACTTGGATTTTTGACTCCGCTTTAACAAACATCCACGGTTTCATTTCTCCTGATGACTTCTCTGTACTGTTTGTTTGTTGCTCTTATTCATGTTTTTAGTTTAAACAATTAATGTAAAAACAGCATGTAAACAATCCGACTTGATTATTTATTCACTTCAGAGGAGAAACTTGACATCGCATTAAGTGCTTACAGAGAAAAGCTGCACGTTCACCATGTCACAGTGGGAGTTTTTAGTGTGCATTAAATCCAGACTGTGTTCTTGTATGGTTTCATTGGGGTTTTTTGTTAGTTTTTAAGTTCGGTGTGGAGCTGCACAGTATAATAAACTGAGTCTGAGCTGTGTGCAAACTCATGCTGATGGACTGAAATCGATCACAACAATAAAGAGAGAAGGTTTTATCCACTGGTAATATATTTGTCATTTGTGTGTGTGTGTGTGTGTGCGTGTGTGCAAATGTTGGCCTTTTTTAGATAGTAGTTTACAATGCAGTCCTTTAACTTTCCTTTTGCTGCTTCGATCACACTGG